>NW_023270268.1:27476604-27773855 GCF_011800145.1 Mirounga leonina
ATTCCTCTGGCTATGCGGGGTCTTTTCTGGTTCCATACAAATTTTAGGATTATTTGTTCCATTTCTTTGAAAAAAGTAGATGGTATTTTGATGGGGATTGCATTGAATGTGTAGGAGTTGGGGCACTTCTTGATCCTTGAGCCTAGGCTGTCTCCAATGCTGCCTTCACCTTCACCTTCACCTGCTTGTGTCAAATCCACAGATCTGTCAGGGTGCAAATCTAGGGTCTTCTCAGATTTTTCTGAGCACACATCTGGTTATAGGCATCCATTCTGCACTCTGTCTTCCCTGGTATATGTGGCAGCCCTTCCAAGCCCATATTCCCTCACAAAACTTCTCTTCGTCTTCTTTCTTCCCAGTCTTTTGGTTGTGTCTGCTGCTTGCCTTATTCCTAGTCCCTTGCCTGCTGGTATATGTCCTTAATCTTTTGGCAGACACCAAGAAAGTCACAGGCTGCATTGGAGTGGGGTGGTGAAATAAATATTAGCCTCTGCACCAGTCCCCTGGGGAACTGTCAGACAGGTTAAAACATGAAGTACAGTCCTTTAAGAACAAAGTCTTTTTTAGTCCCCAACTACCAGTAAGCTCCAACAGGAAGGCAAGCTTCTGTCCCCACAGCCAGCACTGCTTCTCTGGGCAGTGGGAGATGGTAGACAGGTAAAAAAAAATGCCACAGTGCCTTCTTACCAAAATTTAGCTGCCTTTTTCTTCATTAAGCACTTCCTTGGTTGTTTTAAGTTTTTGATTCGAGAGTTGCTTCTGTCAGTTTTTGTCAGCCCATGATTGTTTTAGTAGAGGGACCAATTCTTTCAGTGCCCTATTCACAAGTTTTTATATCAACTTCAGTGTATTTTTTTGAGAGACCAACTTGATAAATTGATTACAGTATATTGCTCTCCCTCTTAGTGTAATTTATCCCTGAAACTTTGGTTTTAAACGTTTCTGAATTGTCAAACTTATATACAGACTTGTAAAAAAAAAGCGATTTTAAATTAGCTGTCAAAAGAAATGGAGTAGACTATTGGAGAAGGTATATGGTATATTTGTGGAATTTAGAAACATTCCTGTTTACTAAAAACTGTTCGATGTAACCACTCATTTTGGTTTTGGAAAGGATGTATATTTCTAAAGTAGTATTGTTATTATACAGTTTGGAAACCCCATCCAGATGTAGAGCACTGGGAATGTTGGTTCTCTTAGATTGTATAAGCTTGAGATGTGCTTAGGGTTTTACTGTCTTACTTGTATAGATCATTGGTTAAAAAGCAGTGTGAGCTGGGGTGCGGGGGTAGCTCAGATGGTTAAGCATCTGCCTTCGGCTCAGGTCATGATCCCAAGGTCCTGGGATCGAGCCCCACATCGGGCTCCCCGCTCAGCGGGGAGCCTGCTTCTCCCTCTCCCTCTGCTGTTCCCCTTGCTTGTGCTGTCTCACTCTGCCAAATAAATAAAATCTTTAAAAAAAAAAAAAAAAGGCAGTGTGAGCTGAGGAATGCTATTTATGTTTAAAATATTGAAGAGAAAACTTTGTTTTTTCATTAAGTCACTAGAATTCATTTTTTATTTTATTTTTTTTAAAGATTTTATTTATTTATTCATGAGAGACAGAAACAGAGGGAGAAGCAGGCTCCCAAGGAGCAGGAAGCCCGATGTGGGACTTGATCCCAGGACCCTGGGATCATGACCTGAGCTGAAGGCAGACACTTAACCCTCTGAGCCACCCAGGCGCCCAAGTCACTAGAATTTAAAAAGACAATATGGGAGGGTTTGAAGTGAGACTTAGTCTCTTTGCTTTAAGAGTCTCATTTCATACTGTAGGAAAGCAAAAGTAGGTCCCTTTTTGAAATTTGGTTTCTTTAAATAGTCTTAGCAAAATATCCTAGAAATCATTGTTAACCAAATACTGGTCTTTAAGTTATTAGCAACTTGATCAAGTTGAATCTATCTAGCACTTAAGTCAGAAAGTTAACAACTCATGTTAATATTTACCATGGGATAAAATCCATTTCATGTAGGCCTTTTTAATAATTTATAACACTTGGTTGTGATGCAGGTAGGTTGTGTCCAAGAACCCAGGGGATGCTCCCATAGGAGCAGCCAGGAGGGTTCTTGGCTTCATGCAGGATAGAAATCAAATAGGAGCAGGAGAAAGTGAAAAAAGAGTTTCTTGAATAGTGTGAGTGACAGAGAATAGCATAGGGAGCATCTGGGAGACTTGAAAAGGAGAGGAGAATGAGTCTTGTCGTTGTCTGGGGTTAGGGGTTTATATAGGAAAGAGGTCTAGGGTACGTGTTCCTTCAGGGATCTTGGGTATGGTCCAATCAAGGGTGAGTGTCAGGTGAACAATAGGTGTTATTTCTGGCTCTTCTTGGATGTTGTGAGGTGTTTGGGGCCTAGGACAAACTCAGAGAGTGATTCACTTTCTTGCTTCCTCCTTGAAGTGGGAACATAGCTTCTTTGATTCAGAACATGAGTAAATGAGGCCTAACAGAAAAATAGCAGAGATGGAGTCTTTCTAAAATGGAGTCCCTTCAGCTATTTTACTTTAGTTGGTTAGGCTTTGATTGTTAATAAACTAGAGCTCATGAAGAAGTTTTAATTACATTTTCCTTCATTTGAATAAACAGTAAGAGGAATCCTAATTTTTGAGACCAAAAGTAAGAAATTTTTTCCTGATCAGGCATCTGCAAATGATTAGTTTGGAATTCTTTTCTGGGGAAAGAAAGCCATTTCTGATTTTCTTTTAATTCAAGACTAGAGAGGTAATTGATTTAGCAGCATTTACCAAGCCTTTCTTTAGTTTAAGAACTTACTTGTAGCTGTCAGTTGTTCCATATTAACTGTAATTTTTTTAAGCAGTCATTTTTTGCTTTTTAGGAAAACTTTGTGACTTTGGCTTGTAGTTTCCTTCTGCTTAATGTTTTATAGGAATAATCCTGTGAAGTTTTTCAACCAGTTTTATTCTGTAGGTGTTAAATATTCAGATGTGGATTATGTATACATCTTGTTTCTTATTTATATTCCGACTTTTGAACTGTGTTGTGTCTTATTCACACCTCCAGTAGAGTGCCTGAGGAATAATGAAGAGAAAGTGAAACAGACAGTTTCCCTATTCATTAACAGCTCTTCTGAAGGTTTAACGTTTAAACTTTTGGCTAGAAGGCATGGAGCTGGCTGGTTCTTTGATTTCATTTTATCCTACCTTTCCCTTTCTCATCAGTGCAATGGATAAATGACTCTAATATCTTTCTTCTCAGATGAATTAAGTTTTGACTTTGTTAAACTGTAATAGGCTTGCCTAATTCATTAAATACCACCTTCTTAGAAATGACTTACTTCCCCTCATTTCCCCAAAACTACCTGCGGAAACTCTTGTAATCACCATTAAGAGAAAATAAGTTGTAACTTAGAAAATAATCTTGCTCAGGGCACCTGGCTGGCTCAGTTGGAAGAGCATGCAACTCTTGATTTTAGGGTCTTGAGTTTGAGCCCCACGTTGGATATAGAAATTACTTAAATAAATAAACTTGAAAAAATATTCTTGTTCAACAATTCTTGTTCAAGAGACAGTTGAGATCTGTGCAGTTTGCTACATTGTATGATTTGGACAAATTTTACTGATAATGTATTCTTCTTTTTTTTTTTAAAGTAAGCTCTAGGCCCAGTGTGGGGCTCGAACTCAGGACCCTGATGTCAGGAGTCATATGCTCTATTGACTGAGCAATATATTGATAATATATTCTTGATTTTTTTTACACATTGATAATTTTTATATATATATAAATTATAAGTTTATATAATACAAATATATATACATATATATAAAATAAAGATCTAAAGCTCCTTTTTTCCACATCAGTTTCTACACTAGACAGAGCTGACTGCTATTGTGCTAAAAATGATGTCTTTTCTTTGTAGAAAAACATGATTTAAACAAAAATTCCTATTAAATGGTTATTGAACTGCTAAGGTTGACACTGAAGGGCTAGCTCACTGACAGAGCCAATAAAGCTATGCTTTTCTTCCCTTTTTAAAAAGTCAGTTATTTTCAGGGTGCCTGGGTGTCTCAGTCGTTTAAACATCTGCCTTTGGCTCAGGTCATGATCCCAGGGTCCTGGTATGGAGCCCTGCGTCGGGCTCCCTGCTCAGCAGGGAGTCTGCTTCTCCTTTTCTCTCTCTCTCTCTCTCTCTCTCTCTCTCCCTCTGCCCCTCCCACTGTTCATTCTCTCTCTCAAATAAGTAAAATCTTAAAAAAAGTCAGATTATTTTCATATTCTTTGTTTTGACAGGCAACCACCAAATGTTAGTATTTATCCATGTTTAAGATTTATGTTTAAAGTAGAAAGTCTTCAATGGAAAAAACATTAATTTTGCCTTTCTCAGAGAGGAGGAGTTCTATAGATGTACACAGATATTTGTTTTTAAATATTAGCAGATCTTATTTCTAATTAAAAGTCAGAAAAATTACAGGCAGTTTTGATTTTTATAACAAGTATTGAAGAGGAGCTTGCCAAATAAAAACTTTTTTGTTGACTTGTAATTCAGAATAATATAACTTTTAAATATATCTTTTCTTATTGTCTTCTAGAAGTAGTTACAAAACTAGGGAGGAGAAATAATTTGCAAATTGATTCTCTAAATAGTTAATAGGAATTCGGAGTTAATCTGTCAATGTTTGGGTTTGTCTCCATAGCTTACTATCTATATGATGTTGGCTGAGTTACTTAACCTTTCCAAGTGTCTATACAATAGCAGGGATGATAATAGTACCTACCTCATTGGAGTTGTTAGTAGCTAAGTAGTTGTTAGTAGATAACTTAGTATAGATATGTAGCAAAGTGCCTTGCAGATAGTAAGCAATGAAATATTAGCTGATTGTTTTTAGTACTAGCATCATCTTTGAAGAACAACCTAACCTTTTTTTCTTACCTTGGTAATAGAATGTATTAGTGTGAAAAACTATATAGTCCTAAGTTTAATTTGGAAAGAAAAAGTCAAATAAGTATGTTCCTTTAATAAAGAAAAACTCCTTTGCCTTTGAACATGGTGGATTTTTTTTTTAAATCTGTAGTTGCGTTAAGGTAATGAACCCAGATTTACCTGGCCTGTCTTTGCATACACAATTATAGAAAATGGGAAGCTTTTTAAAGACTAAAGGACAGGTGATCTGTGCTTTAAGGAAGACTTTTTATAAACCCATTTTGATACTAAAATCTATAACATTTGTATTAAACTTTCAGGAAATACTAGCACAGTTTAGTGTCTTGGAAATTAGGTGATATAATTTATTTTCATTCTGAACATTTTTCAGCTGCATGATCTAATCCGTAAACTCTTGATTACATTTGCAAAGTTATGTGTCTACCTAGCACAGGAACACAGCGGGCATATTCCTACTCCAATAGTCTTTGTACTTTTTGCTTTCTTTGCCTAGAATCCTTTCATCCTCATTGTAGCCCATCCTTGGGGCCCTCATGGGGCAATCATGACTCTACAGAAGGGTTGTCTACTTTTGAAAGATGTTCTTTCCTTTATCTAAAATGTCACTCTCCATCCTTATGCATTTTTTCCTCATTACAAGGTATTATATTACACACTCTTGTTTATTTATTTTTAGATGATTTTCCCATAAGAATAAGAGCTGAGGGCAGGAACTTAGTTTTACTGCTAATTTCCACTGTGTATGATATAGTACAGGGCCTGGCGTTAATAAATACTTTTTAAGTGAATGAATCAATGAGATTGTTCAAGTTAAAATATAGTTTTACTGTATAGATGGGGAGAATGCGTGATCCAATTTTTAATATTTATTTTCTATGAGATATTTATGCTCATGAAAAAATGAACCATTTAAAAAGATGAGATTTATTGTTTCCATCCCTCTACCCCCCCCCCAAAAAAAACCCCAGCAGGATTTCAAGTTTAGAGTATTTTGTACATAGTATGAGATGTCAATCAAGAGGCCTAATTGAGAACACCAGTTCAGTTTATAATAGCAAGACTGCATAGTCGTTTAACTGCTCTGGGTTCATTTCCTTACTTTGTTTCTTTTCTTTTTTTTTTTTTAAAGATTTTATTTATTTATTTGACAGAGAGAGACACAATGAGAGAGGGAACACAAGCATGGCGGAGTGGGAGAGGGAGAAGCAGGCTTCCCGTGGAGCAGAGAGCCCGATATGGGACTCGATCCCAGGACCCTGAGACCATGACCTGAGCCAAAGGCAGTTGCTTAACAACTGAGCCATCCAGGCGCCCTCCTTACCTTGTTTCTTTTTTAGGTTCTATCTCAGTGCCTGGTATATCGTTAAGGTAGTCAATAAATGTTTTTTGGGTGAGTGAATTAACCTATTAAAATGAGTAAAATCATGTACTGGGTCCTAGTTTCTCAAAGTATCCTAAAGACCCTAGAATGAGAGCTTCTGGAATAAAATGGATCAAAGAAATTTGTGAAACTCTATTCCATTGATTCTCAAAGTTAAATATGCCTCAGAGTCACCTGGAGTGCTTATAGTCTTTTAGGTTTACCCTCCCACCTCCGTATTTGAAGTAGGGTAGTGAATTTCTAACAAGTTCTGAGAGGTAGGGAGATGTGATGCTGGTTATGCTGGTCCTGCTGGGACCACACTTTGACAACTCCTTTTGTATCTATTTCAGTTGAGGTGATTCACACTGACCTATTGAAGGTTTAAAGAAGCACTACCTAAGTAGGGGAAACTGTTTAACTCTTAACCCAGTATTTCTAAAACTTATTCGACTCTAGTACCCATTCTGTGTGTGTGTGTGTGTGTGTGAGAGAGAGAGAGAGAGAGAGAGAGAGACAGACAGACAGACAGAGTGTCATCTATCACATTATACCCAATGTCTATGAACATCCTTGGAACTATTGTTGTGTGGGTCCTACTTTCAGAAACAAAGCCAGCTCACATCTGCAGTGTTTTCCACATGTAAAATGATGATTTTGTTTGTTTGTTTTGTTTTTGGCATGTTAGGGTAGGTGAAAACTTAATTAATTTGGCATGTTAGGGCAGGTGTTAGTGAAACTCTCAGAAATTGAATCCTGTTGCACAGCTGGGAGATATATTCGTGATCTGCATGGAAACATTTATATACGTTTTTGATTTTTGCTGACATAAATTTGGGATAAATTTAAGGATGTATATAGCAAGCAGAGTTTCACGAAAATTGAGCCCAAAATGATGAAATGATTTCTTTCTCAGTACTTTTTTTTAAATCTTTTATTCATATTTCTCTTTCTGCATGTCTTTTTAATCTGCCAAACACATTTTCATAACTTCAGTTCATGGCAAAATTAGGAAGTAATATTTTATCATGAGAATTGTTTTCTCTAAAATCTCAGCTAGTGTTTCTTTTCTCTAGTTGTATTTTGAAATGTGGGCTAATCTTGTCTCCCACTATAGCGTTCTGTTTTGCATGCTGGATTTTGTTGACTTCACTGCATATTTTAAACATGGTTGTACTTATTCTGGTCTTCTTAGAGTAATGGATATAATAAAAGATTTCAGTAATGATCAGAAAGGGGATATTTGAGAAAGAAGTGATGGTTACAAACTCTTCAGATATTAAATGTAGCACAGAGAGTCTTCAAACTTGAACTTAATGGAGTACTTTATGTTCTCCAAGGCTGTGGATCTTTCCATTGATGAGTCCAGCTTGACAGGAGAGACAACACCTTGTTCTAAGGTGACCGCTCCTCAGCCGGCTGCAACTAATGGAGATCTTGCATCAAGAAGTAACATTGCCTTCATGGGAACACTGGTCAGATGTGGCAAAGCAAAGGTAATTTTTTCTCTTGTTTTGAAAGTAGCAGTTTCTTTGTTTTCAACCCTTTTTAAAGTTCTATTTGGTAATTTTATGTGTCTCTTTTTAAAAATATATGACAAAGGGGCATGTGGGTGGCTCAGTCGTTAAGTGTCTGCCTTCGGCTCAGGTCATGATCCCAGGGTCCTCGGATTGAACTCTGCATTGGGCTTCCTGCTCAGCAGGAAGCCTGCTTCTCCCTCTCCCATTCCCCCTGCTTGTGTTCCCTCTCTCGCTGTGTCTGTCAAATAAATAAATAAAAATCTTTAAAAATATATATATGACGAAGAAATGACAGAATTGAACCTAACCCATAGCCACTATTTGTGAGACTAAGGCGCCTATGTCCCTGAGGTGTAATATGTCCATATTTCTGCCATTTGCCAGATAATGGAGCCTTAAAAACATAGTCCTCAGTATCTGTTCTTTTTTTTGCTTGTTTTAGATAGAAACAGCGGCACATGGATATGTTCATTACTAGTTAAATAAAAATTTAATTTATGATAATGGTACTGGCTATCATATTCTGAATATGTATCACTCACCTACTGATGGATTTTAGATATTTTGTTTCCTGGATTCTAATATTTCACAAATATAAAAGACATGATTCAGTAGCATTTGAGGGGAAAAAGAAAATACATTAAATGTCTCTCTTGAGTATAAGATAGTTTTGAATTTCAGAAATATTGATATAGACAAAGAATGGGCCTCAGAATTGGGTCAAGGCTTATATAGTAAGGCATAAATACTAGTGATCTATAGTAATATCACAAAGTTAATTTGCTGTGGGAACCTTGGATATGAGTGTCAGTCATCTTGACTGTGGGCAAGGCTTTGGAGAAAGTGAATGAGAGGTTTTTGGTTTTTTTTGCTTGAGAGTGGTGATTCCATCTGAATGTAAATGTATTTTCCTGTTTTTCCCTTTAGGGTATTGTCATTGGAACAGGAGAAAATTCTGAATTTGGAGAGGTTTTTAAAATGATGCAAGCAGAAGAAGTAAGTACTTAATTTGTTAATGATGTTTTCATTTCAAATCTGAAATTCTCTATTACAAGTAGAGGAACAGAAAGTATTGGTGGATTATTTTATGTGCTATTGAAAGTAGTATTTTATTCAGAATATCACTCAGTTGTCTGTGTTTAAAAACATAATTGGAAAGACTGTATTTGAAAAGGCTTGAATTGACATTGTTAATATGCTAAAACTTTTTTTTTTTTTTTAAAGATTTTATTTATTTATTTGACAGAGAGAGACACAGCGAGAGAGGGAACACAAGCAGGGGGAGTGGGAGAGGGAGAAGCAGGCTTCCCGCCAAGCAGGGAGCCCGATGCGGGGCTCGATCCCAGGACTCTGGGATCATGACCTGAGCTGAAGGCAGACGCTTAACCGACTGAGCCACCCAGGCGCCCCGCTAAAACATTTTGATAGTCATTGTTTATAGGAGATAAAGGTTTATAGCCAATTATTTATAGGGCTTATTCTTTTTAGAAATTAGCTTTATATTAATTTTAAAAATTACTAAATGGTATATTTTTCTTCTACCAAAATTTCCAACTTTATTTAATTCCAAGTAATGGGGGAAAAAGATTGTAAAGTAAAATAACCTGGAAGATATTCTTGTTTAAGGATATTGAAGATTAGTTCTCTCATTGAAAATACTTTCTTATAAAAAAGAAGTGGCATTCTACAAATGTCATATTCTCCCTGAGTCATCTGGATTTCTCAGGTAACCTGCCAAGATCCCAGTATGTGATGCAGTATATAAAACCATTCCAAGAAGCTTGGCAGTGAGGGAAGTGCTAGAGAACGGAGTTAGCCGATCAGGGAGCCAGCTGGAGAAAAAGACTTGGAGCGAGCTTGTTTGTGGATATAGAAAGGAGAAGATTGGAAAAGTGAGGGGCAGTGAATGGTAATAAAGTCCTGGAGAAGCTGGTAGGGATAATAGATTTCTTCTCAAAAACAGGTATGGGGAGCATGGACCTTTTAAATAAGCAAGATTTTAAAAGTCTCAGCCTCAGTTTTCTCAGTAAAGGGAGTAATACTAACCTTAAGGGAGAGATGTGTATGTCATGGGTATGTTAAGAGCTAGCATGAATATGTCAAGCACTTAGCAGAGTCCCTGGCACCTATTTTATTTTACTAAATTTAGCTCATTGTAGTGACACTATTCTCCAATTTGTCAAGGCACCAAAAACCCCTCTGCAGAAGAGCATGGACCTTTTAGGAAAACAACTTTCCTTTTACTCCTTTGGTATAATAGGTAAGAGAAGAGTGAGTATGTATATCTCATCTATTTACTTAGGTTTTGTGTGTGTGTGTGTGTGTGTGTGTGTGTGTGGTAAGGGGGAGTTTAGATAGCTGCGTAAATTTGTTTATTCATTTAATTAATTAATTTTTAGCTTACTACTTTTTAAAAATTATAAAACCAGCCCCCAACCATTGTCCTTTCTACAAAGATAAATTAGAACTCCATGTAATTCCTATAATCAAGGAGCATTTCTATAAACATTTTTGTATTTGTCTTTCTAGTTTTCAGCAAAATGTTAGTAATGTTTTATGGACTATTTTTCCTTTTTTTGTTTCACATTTTCTTCATAAGCATCTTGTCATTAAATAGATGCTCATTAAATTGATGTCATGAAATAGGTGGTTGTATAGTACTCCATTATGTGGGAAAAAAATATCTTAGACTTCTTGAAGACATTTCTATGTTTTTTGAATTTTTAAAATTATGTAAATGATTCTTCAGTGAGGATATCTTATTAAATTCATAAAAGTAAAATTGGGTCAAAGAGTATCCATGTAATTTTCAAATTTTTGGCATATTTTTAAAGTTTTTTATTTATATTGTCAAATAATACCCTTCAACAGCAAGGCAGAGGTATTACTCTTCCAGCACCCTTGCCAACTTTGTTGTCATTAACAGACAAAAGACTTCTCATTATTTTATTTCACAGTTCATTATAGAAAAACAGCACTTTCGTAATATGTGTGTTGGTCCTTTTTATTTCATGACCTGCCAGTCTGTCTTATCTTTTGTGGCTTGAGTCTTAGGCTGGTAACAGCTCTTTGTATAATTAGGATATCCATCCTTTTATTACGTTTTTGCCTCCAATTTTTAAATTCCCTTTGAGGGATAAATATGATAAACTTGGTACAGGAGAGAGAATAATTGAAACATCTTCTGATATAATTGTCCTATTAATCTCTGCAGTTATAGTTTCTGTCTTTGTTCAATTCATAAAGGCTATCCCAATCTCATGTTGTAGAAAGTGTTTATAAGTATATCTATTTAAACATCAATCTACGGCTTTAGTTATTATTTTTGACACTTAATTTTACTATTTAGAATTTATTTTAGTATAAGACTTAAGGTAGAGTTAATAACAGTTTTACTCAAAGGTTAATTATCCCAATACCATTAATTCTGTAGTCCATTCTTTATTCACTGAGTTGAAATGACATCTTTATCATACATTAAACACTTGAATCAATTTTGGAGTCCTTGCTCATTTAATTTTTCCATGATGTTATTTTATTTTTTAATTTTTTAATGATTTTATATATTTATTTGTCAGAGAGAGAGAGAGAGCACACAAGCAGGGGGATCGGCAGGCAGAGGGAGAAGCAGGCTTCCCACTGAGCAGGGAGCCCAATGCGGGACTCAGTCCCAGGACCCTGTGAGCCAAAAGCAGACGCTTAACTGACTGAGCCACCCAGGTGTCCCTCCATGGTATTATTTTAATTATTCTTGTTAGCTCAAAGTTTCAAAATAATAATACAGTTTTAAGTTAAAGCAGATTTCTGCTATGCAGTTTCAGTTAAATAATTATTTAAATATTCTATTGATCTCTCTGCCTTCATAGTAAAGTAGAATGTAGAAAGGTATTTCATTCCTCATTTTTAACTAGTAGGTAGTTAATTTGATTATTTGATTATTACTGTTTATTTTCTAGAATTTATAGGAATTTGATAAATCTAAGGGCATTTAGCCAGTGAAATCTCCCCAGTTATATTAATGCTGTACCATGAAACCACCTCACTTTTAGTGATAAGAATCTTTCAACTTTATGATTATCTGGTTTTAATATAATGCATTAAACAATTTTTCTTGTTAGGATAGTATATGGAATAGGACAAAGGTTAAGATCAAAATCTGAGGTCAGCAGACTTTTTTGGGGGGGTGGGGTAAAGGGCCTGACAGTAAATATTTTAGCCTTTGGTCCTTACCAAAGTATTTCTAGTATTCTCTGATGGAAATGCTCAACTCTGCCATCAACAGGAAAGCATCATGGACAATATAGAAACAAATGGATGTGGCTATGTTCCAACAAACCTTATTTACAAAGGCATGCAGGAGGCTCACAGATTATAGCTTGCTGACCCGTGGTATAGTTCATTGAACATGATTTTTTTTGTTAGGATAGTATTTTGGATAGGATCTTAGAGTGTCACCATCTGGATTATTATTTTATAATTGTAGAAAGATGAAGAAAAACTTGTTTAAATGTTTATATTGAATACAATCTTGAAGTGGCTTTATTTTATTAAGTCTATAATGATACTATTTTTTCTCACAAAACCAGCGGTGCACTCCATCCCCCCCTTCATTTCAGTATATGTGCTGCCGAAGCGAGCACTCCCCCCCTTCATTTCAGAGACAAAGGTTAAAGCAGTGTATGTTGTTTGGTTTATGTTAATTGATTTTTAAAAAGATTATTTATTTATTTGACAGAGAGAGAGAGCACAAGTGGGGGGTGAGGTAAGCTGACATGGGGCTGGATCCCAGGACCCATGAGATCATGACCTGAGCCAAAGGCAGATGCTTAGTCGACTGAGCCACCCAGGCACCCCATATATTAGTTGATTTTTTATTTGTAAATGCCATTAAAAATAGTAATTTTTAATTGTTAATGCAATTTTAGATATGTTAAGTAAGGTAAATCACTCTTTGAGCCAACTCCTAATTAAGTATTCTTCTGTTTGTAGTACGAACTTTATACTTATACATATTGCCTGGATATTTAGTTAAGGGGAGTAAAGTTCCAGGGTTTATTTGTGCAAAGCTGTTAATAAATAGAAGATCTATATGTCTTACTCTGCCTTCTTTTTTTCTCCCGTTGTATGAAAATACTGGTAATATTTTCTTATAGTGGGAATCCTCAGATATTATTGCTTTAAGGGGGGGTGGGTGGCAGCAGTGGTAACAAAAGGTAAAACTGTCTGTGTGTGGTGTGTGCATATACAGCATTGACTTTAAGCAGCATTAATTTTAATCTCCCCTGCTTAATGGATTTTTGTAAAATCATGTAACTGTGATCTGATGCACCTTCCTTTATGTCAGGGGACTTTTTGGCTGCCCTCAGCTTGTTAGTCTATCCCATCTATACTTACGTGATTATATATAAAGGGAAACATAGTTATTTGATTTTTGTTCCAGGTATCATCATGTTGGTTGGCTGGTTACTAGGAAAAGATATCCTGGAAATGTTTACTATTAGTGTAAGGTAAGTTCTAATCATTTGTTTATAAACTGAGGTCTCTTTTTCCTCTCTTATTTCTCTAATAGGCATAGGTTATATTCCATTATGGAGGTATTATATGAGCAGAAAAGAGAATAGTGTCTCTACTTAAATAGTTCAGAATTCATATATTGAAATAAATTCTAGGAAAATGAAAACATATAGCAGAAGAAAACCTGCACCAGATGTCTGGTATTATCAGTCTAATACTGCATTTTTATATATCAATAGACAGGGATTGCCTAACTGAAAACTAGCAGCATGAAAGAGAAAGACCATAATAATAGAAATTGAATAATCAGTCTCAGAGGAAAATGAAAAATTGAAGAAATAGCAGAAAAATTTAGAAAGCATTTTAATTTTCAGAGATCTGTGAAGAAACTGCATTCATGATAAACATTACTTAGAAGGATCAGAGGACAAAAAGAGTTTTTAGAAATTATGATTTTAACTGCTAAAAT
This sequence comes from Mirounga leonina, assembly GCF_011800145.1. Lineage (NCBI taxonomy): Eukaryota > Metazoa > Chordata > Mammalia > Carnivora > Phocidae > Mirounga > Mirounga leonina. Next base: position 27,490,406 of record NW_023270268.1, read on the forward strand.
TAAAAATTCAGTATAAGGGCTGTAATGTAAAGTCAAAGAGGGATCCCCCAAAAATCAAGTAAAATGTCCAAAACAGAGAATGAAATAAAAGTGACAAAGAGAATAATTTAATAAATGCCATATCTACCCAATAGGAGTTTCAAAAATGAGAGAAGAAGAAATTGCATAAGAAATGATGGAGTATTTTCTCAATCTGAATCAAGACATGAAATTTTTATAGTTTGTGTGGATTCTCTAAATGCCAAACAGGATGAAAAGAACTCCCAACCTGGATACATCATTATTAAATTAAAGAAAACAAGTTAGGTCATCTATAAAGGAAGGATAATTACACTGGTATCACATTTCTTGTTAGCAACTGCAGTTTCCACCATGGATTTTTTTTATTATTTTTGAAAGATTTTATTTTTTTATTTGAGAGAGAGAGGTAGGAGAGAGAGCATTGGGGGGGGGTGGAGGGGGACAGAGAAGCAGACTCCCCGCTGAGCAGGGAGCCTGATGGGGGCTCGATCCCAGGACCCCGGGATCATGACCTGAGCTAAAGGCAGACACTTAACTTACTAAGCCACCGAGGTGCCCCCCATGGGGTCTTTTTAGACTCTTCTAAACATTTCAACTGACAAAACTTTAATAGGTCACAATTGGTACCTGTGCTCTGAAAAGTGGGGCAACTTAAGGCACCCATCTTCTGAGAGAGTCTGTGCAGCAGTTCAGCTTCAGGTACAAGGAGATTGGGATGACCTTGTGAGTTGGGGAGCTACCCTGGGTTAAAATGGTTCATACTTTGTGAGGACCAACATCTCTGGAAGCATACTTTCCAGGGTGCTTGCAAGAGACATGTCCAGTTATGAGAGTCACCTACACTTAGAAAACCCAAAGTGATGGCTTCCTGTAAGATAATTAAAATTCTTCTAGTCCATAGATGGTTTATCAGTCAGGAGATCCTTTTATCATAAGCAGTGTTGCCTAGCAACATAGTTGACTTAACTACCCTAACCAGGTCACTAGAGAACAGAGCTAGAGATTTAACCAAATGCAGAACGGGAAAAGGATTTTATTAACCCTTCCTCCACAGTAGCATTGGATTACATTAGAGAACAGTGGGGCAGTGCTATCAAAGTATGAGGGGAAAGGATTTTAAATCTATAAATCTAGGCAGAGACAGCGTATCTATCCAGTTAATTACAAATAGATAGGTAAGTAATCAGAAAATTTATTCCTTCCCTATCCTGTATGAATTATAGTAAAACAAGGATGAAAAAAGGGAAGATGATGTATGGGATATAAGTAAGAGTAGAACTCACCTAGGCATCTAAGGAAAAGAAATATTGGATAACAGCTCTATCATAGGCCTAGGAAGTAATATTTCAAATGTTAGAACAAAAACAGTGAATTAAAAAAGAAATCAAATGGGTTACAAGGAATAGGTAGGTTGAATAAGAGGTTAAAAGATATTTGTGATAGGGTGAAGGAGTATATTTTTTTCTTTAAAGGAGCAAAAATACAATTTGAAACTCTTGGCTTCAATCTGTATAAAAAAGACTTCGGTGAAATACGAAATAAGTTTAAAATGAGGCATGAGTGTGAGATACTAAACATTAGCATATTATCCATTGGACTTATTTTTAGATTTTGGGGTTTTTTTTGAGCAGTTCAATTTTATAGATTGACATTTTGATTTCTGCTTCAAGGTCTTAGGACAAAGCATTCAAAAATATTTAATAGAATAAAACTCATTCTATTTTGCAATTATTATATGGGTCCATTGTCCTTTTATAAATTTAAGTAAGATATATTATGGGATCTTTTGTGACCTTATTTTTCCTGTGTCTTGAAGCAGAAGCATTATATTATTTTATTACCCTAACAATTATTTTATTTTATTTTATTTATTTTATTTTTTAAAAAGATTTTTATTTATTTATTTGACAGAGAGAGACACAGCGAGAGCAGGAACACAAGCAGGGGGAGTGGGAGAGGGAGAAGCAGGCTTCCCACTGAGCAGGGAGCCCGATGCGGGGCTCAATCCCAGGACCCTGGGATCATGACCTGAGCCAGAGGCATACACTTAAGGACTGAGCCACCCAGGCGCCCCCCCCCTTCCCCCAGCAGTTATTTTAATAATTATTTCCAGCCGTTCTAAAAATGAGTAAAAACAGTAAGAATGCAGAAAAATGATGGGATCACTTATAGGGTTGATGTAATAATAAAGTAAATCCTCATTATTCTGTTATCCTTTAATTTTTTTATTATGTTGCTCAGAAATATTACATTGTCATTTACAAAGGTATAAAAGAGGTCTAGAGACAGTCATTGTCTTCTTTTGTTTTTACTCATTAAAGAATCATAATTTTTTGCTTTCCACCATAATGGCAAAGAATAGTTGATAGAAGAGTAATTGGACAAACCAGAAGATGAATGCAAGGAGACAAAGAGCCACTGTACGCTCTAATGATGGGGGTGAAATTTAATCAAAAAAGTGAAATCTTAACACTCTGAATCTTTGGATGATGGTAGTCTAAATTTTCTGAAACTCCTGAATTGAATGAATAGTTTATTTCTAAGGACAAAAGGGAAGGACAGGTATTCCCTTTCAGTTAGTCATTCTACAGCAAGGAATTCATCATGCAGCGTTTTCCAGCAAGAACCTAGACCACCCCTTTTTGTTAAAAGGGGTAGTTTTCTTTAATCTTTTATGATATTTGTTTACCAACTTTTACTTTATACCATTTATAAGTGGAGAAAACCAGAGGCTGGTGTGAATATAAAAGTGATTAAAAGGAAATAGATGACATAGAAATGAAAAACTAATTGGACTCATGTTATTGGTGTGTATAAATCTAAAAATTATGTTACAAAGATGATGACTGTTCTCTTTTCAACAAAATTATGAACCATCCACAATTTCAAAAGTGTTGTATTTTGAAGATACAAATACAAAAAGTGAAACCAGAATGGATAAGCCTATAACCTATTGGAAATGTTTTTTGAATTTGAAATCAGTATTTGTAAAGTGAATGTATTCCAGGTTCTTTCCTGACAGTTGATGAGCCATTAGTTGCATGCAGAGGACATTGTCCCTTTCAGATATATGTATACCTTCAAATCCAGGAATGTAGTTTGAGGTTAAAATTAAAAATTTCTAATGAAGTTTTTCACAATCCATTTTATTCCTCTGCAAATTATTTATAAAGTGACTTAAAAACAAAAGAATGGAAAGGTCCATTAGATCTAGATTGTGAACAATGATGCCTATTTTTCCTGATACATCGAGGGTTAATGGAGGCCTATGAAAAAGTTTTCTGTTTCAGCTTAGAATAGTTCAAAAGAGGGAAGGAAGTATTAATGATAGCACATATTTCTTTGGAACCTAATGTGGGGCTTGAACTCACAACCCTGAGCTGAGATCAAGAGTCAGACGCTTAAACTGACTGAGCCACTCAGGTGCCCCGATAAGCACATATTTCTGGACTCTTTGTGTACACTATTTAGCCAGTGATACTGTGTCATTCACTGGCTTTCAATTTTTAGAATTAACCTGTAAACAGAGCATGAAAGCTTAATAATGCTTACAGAACAGGATGCTAATGATTACAAGTTAGATCATGCTAAAGAAAAAGTAGGTAATAGAAATTGGTGAGTAGAAGCAGTGGATGCAACAATGTTAGAATGAAGAACAGGAACACATATGTTCTTACCGGTAGGAGAGTCAAGAGCTAATACTTGGAATGGGATAAAAAATAGACTTAATTTGATTTTTTTTTTAAATTTGCAAAGGGAAACTAATTTTTTGTTGTGATAAAATACATATAACATAAAATTTACCATTTTAAAATATACAATTCAGTGGAATTAAGTCCATAGTGTTGTACAACCACAACCATTATTGAGTGTCATCACCCCAAAAGAAAACCTTGTGCCCACTGGGCAATCACTCACTATTCTTCCTTCTCCCTAGCCTGTGGCAGCCACTAAACTGCTTTCTGTCTCTATGGGTTTGCTTATTGTTAATTTCATATGAATGGAATAAAAACACTATGTGTCTTTTGTGTCTGGCTTCTTTTTTTTTTTTTTTAAGATTTTATTTATTTATTTGACAGAGAGAGAGGGAACACAAGCAGGGGGAGTGGGAGAGGGAGAAGCAGGCTCCCCTGCTGAGCAGGGAGCCCGATGCGGGGCTTGATCCCAGGATCCCAGGACTATGACCCGAGCCGAAGGCAGACGTTCAACGACTGAGTCACGCAGGTTCCCCTGTGTCTGGCTTCTTTAATTTAGCATAATGTCTTCAAGGTTCATCCATGTTGTAACATGTATCAGTACTTCATTTCTTTTTATGGTGGAATAATACTTCATTGTATGGATACACCACAATTTACCATTTATCAGTTGATGGACATTACAGTGATCTTTTGGCCATTGTAAATAGTGCTGCTATGAACAGTCATGTATAAGTTTTTGTTTGAATACTTCTTACTGTTAACTGCATTTATAGATGAGAAAACTAAACTACAGAGGTAGAATAATAATAGCTCAGGGTCAAACAGGTAAAAATTGGTGAAGCCATTGGTATAAATCTAGGTAATCTGATATCACAACCTACATTCTTCAACCACTACACTTAACCTGGCAGCTAAGAGGTATCCAGTAAATGTAATCAACTTTCCCTTTCTCTTGAGGCTATTTTTGAGTGTTAATGGTATTAATTATATATTTTATTAGTCTCTGTTTTAAGTAACAGCCCACTGAAATTATTGCTGTATGTACTATTTGATTTATACTTCAATACTAAGTATATATTGGTTACAGTTTGGCTGTGGCAGCAATTCCTGAAGGTCTTCCCATTGTGGTCACAGTGACTCTAGCCCTTGGTGTTATGAGAATGGTGAAGAAAAGGGCCATTGTGAAAAAACTGCCTATTGTTGAAACTCTGGGTAAGTATGTGGTAATAGGAGCATACTTATGCAATAGTGTGTTAATTTACATCAACAGTGAATCATCTTCAGGTTGTACATTTTTTGTCTGAGAGGCTAGAATAGTGGTATTTGACTTTTGGCAAAATTAAGTATGGTTTTCAGAACCAGAAAGGTAATTAAAGTGTATATCTTTCAGGACAGGGTACTTACAGAGAAATCTTACTGTGTCATGCAATGTTCTAATGCTTAAATCATGTAAAAAAGAAATCTATAGAACAAATGAAACCTTGGAGTAAAATTAATAGAATTTTTTTCTTTTGACATCTCAAGGAAGATAATTGATAATCATAGATCCTAGAATGTCATATTCCAGTTGAATTTGCTGATAAGAACAATAAACATACAACAGTTGCTAAATGTTGCTATAATATAACTTTTATGTTTGCTATGAAACTTCTTCTTTAAAAAATTTAGGAATCCAAAAATATTGAATTGAATTTTTAGTTTGCATTATAATATTGAGAAGGCAAATTCCTTAACTACTCACTGAAAAAATTACATGGGTTTATATTTAGGTACCCTTAAAACTTCCTAGAAAATGTATTATATAAAGTTATAATATAAAGCTAATACTGAGAAGCTCTGTAGAATTCAGTTGCAGGTTAATAAGAAAAAGTCAACATTTATCACTATTTTTTAATTTTAATTTAAGAACTTACTTTATGGTGGTGAAAAGCATAATGAGAGAAAACCTAAAATTATCAGTGAGCTTGATTTGTACAAAATTAAGAGAAACAGGACAGGCTTCCAGAGTCTTTGATTTGTTTTTAATGTGAACTTGTTTATTTCTCCCTGACTCTTGGTGACATGTAATGGTTTATTCTGTAGGCTGCTGTAATGTGATTTGTTCAGATAAAACTGGAACACTGACAAAGAATGAAATGACTGTTACCCACATACTTACTTCGGATGGTCTGCATGCTGAGGTATTCTATAGATTTTTTTTTAACAACAGTATTTCTTTGTTAAGAATCTTTGGTGTTTAGACATTCCTAACAATTCTAGTGTCTTATCTTCAAAAGGGCTATAAATTCATTATCAGCAGAGCCTTTTCCTTATGCTACCAGTCTTGATCCCACTGCACTTGTACAGTCCAGAAACTTTGAATCATCCTTGGCACCTGTCTTTCAATCACCCCTAGTCGTTTGTTTCCAAACTCTTATTCTTGCTCTATATGCAGCTTGAGGGATCTTTTAGAACCAAATGTTAGCAAGTTTATTTTAATTAATTAAGATGTTTCAGTGGCTTTCCATTGTGACCAGGATCCTGAAGTATGGCCTTTCAGTCCCCCTACATATTTTCTGTTTTTCTTTATACTCTAAGTTGTAATAGAGCAGAACTAAGTTGCCCAACACAGGGCCTGCCTCATGGTAGTAAGTACTTGTTGAAAGAATAAATGAATAGATGAATTATTTTATTTTAAAAATAATATTTTTGGCAGTGTCTTAAATGCATGTCATCTGTGTGTGTTGGTTAATTTTGAAGTTAGGTAAGGACAAGGTCCAGTTTCACCCCAGTCTTGAAAGGATTTCTGGCTGGTATGTTCATTCACACTACTTAGGATGGGTACAGTATTTTAAATTGTATTTGCATCCAATTTACTACATCATTAGAGAGATTGACAGAAATTGTACTTAGGTTTATTTAATTCCATTTTACATAGGCTTTAAAATGAGACTATTGATATTTAGGATGTTAGATTTGGTTAAGGATACCCAATACTCTGTTGTTGAATGTGCCTTTTCTGGATGATTCAGGGTCATTGGGGTTACATGTGCTTGTGTGGTTCAGGTATGAAAGATAGGATATAAGTTTCTGTTGTTTTAAGCCCATACTTCATATGTCAAGCATTAACTGTTTGTTAATTTCTCTCTAACCTGTCTTATTTTTACTGTGAAATTGAACTTTTGTTGGCTTAGTTTGTTCTAGCCATACGGAATAAGTATCTGGCTTTTCTCTACCTCTGGTTTTTAAAACTGGCATGTAATATACTATGTTAAAGTAGTTTGTAAGTGCTAGGATAAATCATGTAATGTCTCTGAGCCTGCATATTTGCCAAAAGAATTCTGCTTTTTTCTGGGTTTCAGGTTTGTCACAAATGTTAGATGTGGAAATGGATTTGAATCCTTGGAAATTTACTGTTTATAAATGTAATGTTATATAAATTTAAAGCTCATTTATGTACAGAGGTTTTCATGGTTATCCTTTATTATGGTATATTTTAAGTAGAAACAATATAAAATTATATTAATTAGCAATATGTTTCTACTTAAAATATACTATACATTGTTATAATTATTAATTTAATGATTAATATAATTACAGGTTTGTCATTATGGTGAAAATTAGAATCTATATTCTTTTTTTTTTTTTTAAAGATTTTATTTATTTATTTGACAGAGAGAGGCACAGCGAGAGAGGGAACACAAGCAGGGGGAGTGGGAGAGGGAGAAGCAGGCTTCCTGCTGAGCAGGGAGCCCGATGAGGGGCTCGATCCCAGGACCCTGCGATCATGACCTGAGCCGAAGGCAGACGCTTAACGACTGAGCCATCCAGGCACCCCAGAATCTATATTCATTTTTTTTTTTAAAGATTTTATTTTATTTGAGAGAGAGCGCACGAGTTGGGGAGAAGGGCAGAGGGAGAGAATCTCAAGCATGCTCTGGGCTGAGCTTGGAGCCCAACACGGGGCTCAGTGTCACGATCCATGAGATCATGACCTGAGCTGAAACCAAGAGTTGGGCATTTAACCAACTGAACCACCCAGGCACCCCAGAATTTATATTCTTTTAACTGTTAAATGTTCTTTTAGACACATGCTTTTCTAGGTATATACACTAACAGTAATCATAATGTATAAAATGAAATGAACACATGTCATCATAGGTTTTGTTTTTTATAAGTCACTATCTACTGGTTGAATTATTGACCCCACTTTATGTTCCTTAGGTTACTGGTGTTGGCTACAATCCGTTTGGGGAAGTGATTGTTGATGGTGATGTTGTTCATGGATTCTATAACCCAGCTGTTAGCAGAATTGTTGAGGTAAATACTTTATTCTCTAAGAAGGTGACTTTTCGTAATGACTTAGGACACAGTGATGGGTTCTTAGTTTCTGTATATTTCTTTTAGGCGGGCTGTGTATGCAATGATGCTGTAATTAGAAACAACACTCTAATGGGGAAGCCAACGGAAGGAGCTTTAATTGCTCTTGCAATGAAGGTATGTGCCTGATTTCTCTTTGACATATGAGAACTCACTTTCATAAGAGAATGTAAGGCCATCAATTTCAGTATTACTGGTTTTTAGGTGTAGAATGAAGACTCTCAATATTTCATTGTATTACTGCCTTTTGGGAACCAGTTTTATTCTTCCTGGAAATACAGAGCTAATCCAGCCTTTTCAGTATAGCTTTATCCCTTACATTCAAGAAACAAATTAATGACCAGTGACTAGATTTCTTCTTATGAAGGAATGTTTTCATAATATTTTCCACAATATTTAGAGTTTTGTGTGGAAAGCTAATTGCTGAAGTACTTACTTTCTATGTAAAGATACTAAAGCCATCATGAGAAATCAGCTTTTCTTTCTCTAGTCTTCCCATTTCCTCCATTATCAATTTCTTAAATGAGTATATTATTAGAATTTGTGTTGGGGCATCTATCCCAGTTGATGTCCTCTTCTAAGTCTTATATTTGATTAAATGAGAAACCTAAAGTCCCCTTTGTCACTCCCATAACAAAAATTGAAACTCCTACTTTCAAGAGTAGTCTTAGAAAATTTTGAGACTTGTGTGAAACAGGACATCTCTAGATGAGGTTGTTTGAATTGAGATTCAATATAGAAATGTAGGTTATTATATTTAATTTAATAAAATAAAATTGATAGTTTTAGAATAAAGCTACATTTCTTTATCATTTTGTTGTAACTAAAATAGCATTGAATGGCTTTTTGAAAGATACTTAAAAGTTCAATCTGTTAACCATTATTTACTGTGTTATACTTAACCTTATACTCTTAACTTTTTTAAGAGATAAAAGAGTGTGAAACCACCTCCTTATGACTGGGGATCTCACATTTTAGGTAGGGAGTTGACACTGACATGCATGGAACAAATACAAGCTAGACCAGTATAGCAGATAGTTAAGTCTTAAAGGTTGAGCCACATATAAGAATAAGGCAAGTTCAGATTTGAGACCTAGGCTTTGAGGCATAAGCAGGATTTAGATAGATGAGCAAGGATAAAAGCATGGAGGAAAAAAAAGCATAGAATGTGTGGTGGCTTTTGTATTGGTGAATTTGGATGGAAAAAAAAGGAGTTTGAGTAACCCAGAGGATTGTTGAATAGACTGCATGGTGGGTTTCTGGAGGGCCTTTGAAAGCCAGGAAGAAGAGTCTGAACATATTTCAGTAGATAGCAAAGAGACAACAAAAAGCAATGAGCTAGGTTTTTCAGTAGTTTAAAAATATTTTTGAATATTTGGAGTTAAAAGGTAGAGGGTATTGTGAAGAACAGCTAAAGGACACTGATAGTAGGTCAGAATATCAAGTGGTAGGATGGTAGCAACAGGAAAGATATAGTTGAATCCCTAAGAAGTAAGAAATTGAATTTGAAGCTTCTGTTGATCAGTATTGGTTGGTTGGGTACCTTTATTTATTTGTATCTTGCTTCCTTCAAGAATTTGAGCCAATAGAGATTTTAATCTAGTCAGTGTTGAAGAGTTGGTCTACATACGGTCCAGGTAGCATGCCTTAGCCTGTGTCTACACACCCAGGCTTTCATCTTGATCATGTATGTTGCCCTTCACAGAAATGTGGTATATGTAGATGGAGCACTGCTATTCTGTCACCATTTTTTGAAAAATACCCAGGTATCTCTAGCCAGCCAGCTGTAAGTTGTGACCCTTGTTCTCTGTTAAAGGAAAAAATAGTCACATGTTGGTGAGAATTAACTTTCTTTTTGTGCCATATAGATGGGTCTTGATGGACTTCAACAGGACTATATCAGAAAAGCTGAATATCCTTTTAGCTCTGAGCAAAAGTGGATGGCTGTTAAGTGTGTACACCGAACACAGCAGGTACCCTTCCATGTAAAGAGTACTTACTAAATCTTATTTAATATAGATGACTATATTGTATTTATTATCCACCTTTACTTTTAAGCAATCATTGAGCATAACAAAGCCTTATTGCTTTAAAGTGTGTATAATTCATGGTAACTCATCTTTGTTCTCATGTTCTCTTTGAATTCATGCGTAGGGACATCAAGTTTTGCTTTGTGAGCAAACAGCTTAAAATGAACTGGAGCCTGGTCTCAATGTCCTGGAACTTGTGACACCAGATTCTATCAACATTTTTGTTGTTGATGACTATGTACTATAGATTTCTGCCCTCTGGTGTTAATCTGTGTTCTTTCACTGAAGGAATGTCTTGTCTTCAGAACAAACAGAACTGCATTATTTTGTGGAAAAGTGCTTACCAAATGTGTATAATTCATATTAGTTGATCCAGCTTACAAACTGGCAAAATGACATGCACTGATATTTCAAGGCGCTACTTTGTTCCTGGGTGCTTTAGAAATGTTTACAAAGTTATTATCTTATTATATTATCTTATATTATATATTATCTTATTTATATTAATATATACTATATAATAATATTATATGTTATGACATAATATATACTATATTATTGTACTACATATTATATTATTATATAATATACTAAGAGTTATCTGCAGCATGTAATTATGTCAGTCATAGTTGCTATTACCAGCTTGATGCTTAAACTTACTTTGCCTTTAAAATATACATATTTTGTTATTTTTATATTTTCTTTATTAGGAATTAATAATTGGTTCTGTGTTTTCACCTCTGAGCAAGAAACCATTACATCCCTGTAGACATGAATGAGTGAGAGGATTTCCTCACACCCCCATAATAAGTAGGAAATATAATTGATTTTATTTTTAACGATTTTATTTATTTATTTGTCAGAGAGAGAGCGAGAGAGAGCAATAGCAGGGGGAGCAGCAAAGGGAGAGGGAGAAGCAGGCTCCCCACCAAGCAGAAAGCCCAATGCGGGTCTTGATCCCAGGACCCTGGGATCACAACCTGAGCTGAAGGCAGACGCCCAACCGACTGAGCCAGCCAGGTGCCCCAGAAACATAATTGATTTTAAAAGAAAGGCCAATTTGGCCAACATTGAACTTGTGAATAGATGTCTGCCAGGAACTCTGATCATGAGAGGAAAAAAGATTTCTATCTAATCTTTAAAGGAACTTTTATGAACTCCTGGGAAAGGAGACAAGTGAAAATAAAACTGTTAAAATAAAATGCCTTAAACCTTATAAGGGGTGCCTGGCTGCACAGTTGGTGGAGCATGCGACTCTTGATCTCACAGTTGTGAGTTAGAGTCCCACATTGGGCATGGAGCCTACTTAAACCTTGTAACATGAAGTTTTCAAAAATTGCATTAGAGTAGATAATTTTCAGTTGATGTCCCTTGACAGAGTTATACAGCAAGAGTATGTATACGTGTTTATTTGGAAGGTCTGTTTCTTTACATTTTATGTATGATCACATAGTACTTCAAGATAATGTGGCTCATGTAAAGTTTAATGATTTGACTTCGGCAATTTTGAATCTAACTTCATCAAAGTTGTACTTTGGAAATTGTACTTTGATGTTACAGTTTGATGTTCTCAGTTGTGGGAGTGGGAGATAGGTATGGGTAGTGAGCAGGATATAAGTTTGAAAAGATTTGTGTGATTATTCTTCTCATTTACTGATCTGAAGAGCTTCTCTTACAAAATAAAACCAGCCAATGTAACTAACAAAACCCAAACCCACTGATTTGACTCAGGATCTAGAAGAGGTCAGCCTGGCACAGATGTGACAGATTTACCAATTTAAAAATAATCCCAGGGGCTCAAATAGTCTTAAAAAGACTTTCATTTGTGCATGTCAGTATACATTTATTTATACTTCCTCCCTGGACCCTGCCAAAATGACAACCAATGCATAAAGAATATAAAAAAGAGAAAGTACAGAAGACTCAGAGTGAAGATGGGGACTAAGGCAGAGAGCTAAAAACAGGAGATCAGTTTGAAATTCTCCAAGTGCCTTTTCTGTTTCTTGAGGCCAGATCATTAGCCCTTTTTTAACCCTGTAGAATATCAGAAATCTCATCTTGTAGACAAGAGTGGAGGGCGGAATTAAGGCTTACACTGAAAACAGAGTGATTAAGGTCAAGTCATTGTCCTGAAGGGTAAGCCTCTAGCCTTAATTCCACTTTCTTAGAATGCCTGTAGAGAGGTATCTCCCTGCCCTCACTCTATAAGTAAGAAGATTGAAGAGTTGTAGAGAAGCTGACTGGTCCCAGGGAGATCCCAATGGTACAGAGTATTCTTCTTCTTCTTCTTCTTCTTCTCCTCCTTCTCCTCCTCCTTCTTCTTCCTCTTCTTCCCTTTCCCCCTCTCCCTCCTCCCTTCTCCTTCCTTCTTCCTTTTCTTTTTTTTTTTTTTTTAAGTAGGCTCCATACCCAGCGTGGGAGTCCAATCCAGGGCCCCAACTCAATCCTGGGATCAGGACCTGAGCTGAGATTAAGAGTCTGATGCTAAACTAACTGAGCCACCCAGGTGCCCCTAGTACAGAGTATTTTTTTTTTAATTCATTTATTTGAGAGAGAGAGTGAGTGAGAGAGAGAGAGACCAGGAGCCTGGGGGAAGGGCAGAGGGAGAGGGAGAACCAGACTCCCTGCCGAGCAGGAACCCCAGTGTGGGACTTGATCCCAGAACCCTGGGATCATGACCTAAGCCGAAGGCAGATGCTCAGCCAACTGAGCCACCCAGGTGCCCAGTACAGAGTGTTCTTAACTAAACTCTTCATTTACTGGTAGAGTTTTCTGACTGCTGGTTATCATTTCATCACCCTACAGTGAGGGCCATCATTTGATAAATCCTATCAATGCCCATGGAGCTTCTAGACCTTTAATTTCTTCAGTCTTAATATAAATGGACAGTCAGGAATTGCTAGATACTTGGGAAAAGTCTTCAGTAGGAAAGGCACAGACCAAACCAACAGAGAAAGTGGTCTCAGCAAAACAATGATAATGTTGGATGCTGAAGAAAATTTCCAAAGACCATAGAAAATGACAACAAAATACCTTAAATAGAACATTTTAAAATAAAGTCAATGAATCTATCAGAAAGTGAAACAAAAGGTCAAAGAGGTGCTTAATATAAAAGATAAGGTACAAAAATCAGAAAATAAATAGGACAGCTACCACCCATCTAATAGTGGTAACAGGAAGAGAGTCCAGAAAATGGGAAGTTTTTTTTTTTAAAGATTTTATTTACTTGACAGAGAGAGCACAAGCAGAGGGAGAGAGAGGGAGAAGCAGGCTTCCTGCTGAGCAAGGAGCCCGATGTGAGACTCGATCCCAGGACACTGGGATCATGACCCTGGCCGAAGGCAGCCGCTTAACCGACTGAGCCACCCAGGTGTCCCGGGAAGTTTTTTTTTTTTTTTAAGATTTATTTATTTATTTGAGAGAGAGAGAGATTGAGTTTGCACGCAGTGCAGTGGAGGAAGGGGAGGGGGAGAGGGGAAGCAGACCCCTTGGTGAGTGGGGAGCCTGATGCGGGGCTCAATCCTGTGATCACGACCTGAGCCAAAACCAAAACCCAAGAGTTGGCCACTTAACTGACTGGGCCACCTGGGTGCCCCCAATATGGGAAGATTTTGTCAAATAACACCAGACAGTGTTTCAGAGGAAGGACTTCACCTTCTAGAGTAAAATTGCCTACCAGCTGCTCAGCACAATGAGTTATGTTAAAGAAGGGTGGGGTAAAGAGATAAACACAACAGTGCCCATAATCAAGAAATTTGAGGGTGTTTAAGGAGAATTCTGAAAGCTTCCACAGGTTTGGGGGCCAGAGAGGAGGCAAGGGGAAGATCATATAAAAGGTTTAGGAATTAAAGTAGCTTCTTTAGGCTTTTCAGTTGTAACACTGGACTCTGGAGGCTGGAAGATAATAGAAGAATGTCTTCAAATTGAGAGGAAATTTATTCTCAGCTGAACTTAAAAAATGTGGTGATAGAATAAGAATGTTCTTAAATTTTTTTTTTTTAGATTATTTATTTATTTCTTTGACAGAGAGGGAACACAAGCAGGGGAGTGGGAGAGGGAGAAGCAGGCTTCCCGCAGAGCAGGGAGCCCGATGTGGGGCTCGATCCCAGGACCCTGGGATCATGACCTGAGCCGAAGGCAGATGCTTAACAACTGAGCCACCCAGGCGCCCTGTTTTCAGATATTTCAAGTCTCAAAATGTGTATCCCACACAGCTTTTCTTAGATACTTGCAGATATTTTATTCCAAGATAAGACAATAGATAAGGAAAAGGAAGACTTAAAACCTGGAGTTCTAACCTGGAGAATGGTGCAAAGAATCCCCAGGATAGAGGTGAAGAGAAGTTCCTGGATACGAGTCATGGAGTAGGCCTACAAATCAACCAACTCAAACTAGAAAGAAAAGGAGAACAAGACTCAAGAAAGAGACCTTCAGTAATGTGGAAGGAATAGCTTACTTGCTCATTTAATCATATAAAAAATACCAAAATAAATAAAAAAGAAGTTATAAACTTTTTAAAAGATAAATAGGAAAATAAATATATTTGATTTATATAGGGTATGGAATCAACATCCTACCTCTTGCCTCTCTACCTTCTAATATCTGCTCACCAGTTACTTGGGGACCTAGGCAGATGGAAGCTGCATCTCAGTCTGTGCACAGTGCCCTAGCAGGGCCAGAGGAATAGCACATTATTTTCATTTGGAAGTGACACAGTACTGCTCATATTTATCAGCCAAAACAAGTCATGCCTGACTTCAAAATGGGAGAGAAGGGCAGGGAAATACATTCCTGTTATGTGCCTGCAAGAAGTGGGATGCTTCCCCGCATTGGGCTCCCTGCTCAGCGGGAAGCCTGCTTCTCCCTCTCCCACTCTCCCTGCTTGTGTTCCCTCTCTCCCTGTCTCTCTCTCTGTCAAATAAATAAATAAATAAATCTTCAAAAAAAATTAAAAAAAAAAAAGTGGGATGCTTGTGAACTGTTCTAGTGACTAGTACTTTGTTCAGCAGTGAGGAATCATAAAGTAAAAAGAATACTGGCAACTTTTGTTTTAACTATATTGTAACAATGGGGAGGGGAGGAATGGGTAGTAGGAGTGGCCAAACTACAAGCTGTCACAATAGACGATGTATGAAACTGATCAGTGAAAAAGTAGCAGTATAAATGTATTTAAGAACATGGAGATAAGTACCAAGGAACAGCCAAAAGAATTAAAATTGGTTTGGCTCTGTGGAGTAGGACTAGAGGTGAGAGAGTTTGGGCAGGCAACTGCAGTTTTTCATTGTAAGCTTTTGTGTAATGCTAGGGTAAAAAGTAAAAGGTTCTGATACCCATAATTGCAAGGTGGTTATGAGAATTAAATGAGATCACATACATTTGTACATATAATAGCAACTAATGGAAAGCCTGAACCACTGCTTGTGGGCTGATGATAGATCTCTTTCCTTTTCCTGTTAGGTTGTAAGCCTCTCCCCTTACAGTGCCTAATCCAGGGCTTCGTATAGCATTGCCTTCAGTGTGTGGAGGTGAGGGTGGGAAGTAGATGCTGTGTTCTCTAGAGGGTAAAGAAAGCTTCCACAAATGAGGTTTTAATCTTCAGAGTTCAAGTGCCACTCAAAGCCTTATTTAGGCTTGAGTAACTTCGCTGGGGATTATGAGAAATGCATGCCATGTATTGTTGGACTCCAGTGGCAGATAGGTATAAGTTGAAATTAACTTGAATTTATTTGCTGTTTTTTCTTTTTAGGACGGACCAGAGATTTGTTTTATGAAGGGTGCTTATGAACAAGTGATTAAGTATTGTACTACATACTACAGCAAAGGGCAAACCTTGACACTTACCCAGCAACAGAGAGATCTCTACCAACAAGAGAAGGCACGAATGGGCTCTGCAGGACTTCGAGGTAAGGCCATTTCAGCATAGTCCCCTAGGGTGGAAAGGTAATGCTTTTTTCTTTTCCTTTCTTTTCCTTCCCCTTCCCGTTCTTTTCCCTCCCTCCCTCCCTCCCTCCCTCCATCTCTTCTCTTCTCTTTCTTTCTTTCTTTCTTTGTTTCATTGAAGTAGAGTTGACATACAATGTTATATTAGTTTCAGGTATACAACATATTGATTTGACAAGTCTATACATTGCTCTGTGCTCACCATTTATAGTGTGGTCACTGTCTGTCACCATATAGCATTATTACAATATATTCCCTATGCTGTACTTTTCATCCTCATGACCTTTTTATTTTATAAGTGGAAATTGGTCCCTCTTTATCCCATTCACCTATTTCACCCATCCCTGCACACTCCTCAGTGATGCCTCCCTTTAATTTTAGATGATTTCGTGCTTCATATCTGAGCTGTGCAACTCTATCCCAGGCTTTGTAGAATACTGCCATTTCTGAAGTGTTATGTTTTAGTCGGCTGTTTGGCCCCCAAAACACAAGAAGTCAGGAATGTAGCAAAATGTGAAATTTCTATTTCTTACAGACCTGCATTGGTCTCTGAGTAGGTGATAGAAATTTTATTTTAGACAAGTTTTTCTTGTGAGAAGGGAAATGGAGGAAGGTAAAACGGTATTACTCCTTTCTTATTTCATCATTTGGACTGTCTTATTTATTTATTTATTTATTTTTAAAGATTTTATTTATTTGACAGAGAGAGATACAGCGAGAGAGGGAACACAAGCAGCGGGAGTGGGAGAGGGAGAAGCAGGCTTCCCGCGGAGCAGGGAGCCCGACGCGGGGCTCGATCCCAGGACCCTGGGATCATGACCTGAGCCGAAGGCAGACGCTTAACGACTGAGCCACCCAGGCGCCCCTGGACTGTCTTATTTATTAATAGATCTAAAGTACTTTCCTAAATATTAATGTTTTAAGCCTCTAATTTGTCCTTTAAACTGAGGTGATCGCTTACTTGTTGCTCTTCTGCTGATCTCCTTCCCTTGTCATTCACCAGAAAGGAAAGAAGTGTCCAGATTCTGCTTTATGTCTGTGTTGCTGACTGAACAGTGATGTGGAGAGAGGGTCTGCTATGCACATACACATTAGGCTGTTTCTCTTAGGGACAGCATGTGTAGGATTGAAAAAGCAGGGGTTGGGGCCATACCTGGTTTTTACCTTCTGGATAGTCATCTGGCTTGTGGGGAATATATATACTTACGTAGTCTCTCTCAAGGAAATTGGAAGAGTTGGCCTCCTTAATCTTATTATTTTTACAGAATAGAAGTCAAGCACAATCCTGGGAGGAGGAAGCAACTTAATATAAAAAATACTCCCCTTATTCATGGTTCACTTAAGCAAGGGCTGTCTGTGGTTTTAACACATTTGGATAGATCTACAGAATTTCTGCTCTTATAATGAGCTAGGTTTAGAAAGATATTCTTGTAGCTTTGAAGGCAGAGTTTTGTTATTCTTAGCAGTTCACAGCAAGAGGGTCCAAAGTTGGCTTGGGTTTAGAGACGCTAAAGAAGTTTCAGAGGTTTCACACTTTTTTTATAAAGGTTTTATTTATTTATTTGACAGAGGCACAGTGAGAGAAAGGGAACAGGAGCAGGGGGAGCGGGAGAGGGAGAAGCAGACTCCCCGCTGAGCAGGGAGCCCGATGTGGGGCTCGATCCCAGGACCCTGGGATCATGATCTAAGCCGAAGGCAGACGCTTAATGACTGAGCCACCCAGGCGCCCCGTTTTCACACTTTCTTATTTTAACTCTTTTCATCTGAAGGATCATGGAGGTTTGTGTATGTGTGGTGTTGTAACATTGTGAAATAGACCAGAGTTGGTAGAGGATAAAAATCTCCTGTTTCACAGGGCTTTAGGGAAACATTCTGGTCATTTGTTTCTTGCTTCATGTCTTTTCCTTTGGTTAAGCTCCACTTTCTTCCTCCTCCTGAAGTTACCATAATGGGAACAGAAAGACTTCAGATTTAACTTGATATGTACTTAGGTTACATCTTATAAAATATAAGTTTCTTAAATACACATGATTCTTGATTTTGAAATTAGAGTATGTTTTGTTTTTATGTTTTAGTCGGGGACCCTCCTCATGAAAAAGGTCTGCCTAACCTTATCCCAGACAGTAGCAGTAGATTTTCATTTGTGCTAAGGAAGCAAACAAATACATACAGGATACTCTAGGCTACTACCACCTCTCCACTGAGGGTGCCAGGAGCTGCTGTCCCTTTCTTAGGGTTTGCTGACACACGAATTTATACTCGCTATTCCTTTCTGTAGTCCTCTCTCTGTTCTGACACCAGGGACTATCAAGTGTCTCATTCTCTCCAGGATGAAAGCCTTTGGGGCTCACATTTACATAAATAGTTAGGTATATGACTCTGACATTGGGAAAATAGAAGTCATTTGCCTCTAACCTTGGTTTTCCAAATATATTTAATCCTTCAAACCTTCTGCTTGAATAAGAATGGATATTGCTTATAATCTGGTTATGACTTTTCAGTTTCTCCATGAGATACATATATTTAGTTAGTGTGCTTTTTTGTGTTTTCTCTGGTAAATTGTTCAGTCCAATAATATTCCAGATGGACACACATCCCTTTAACTCATTAGGTAGTTATCAGAAGTTCCGAATTCTGAGAATAAGTTAAATGATATTTGGAAATGAACAGTATTTTGTGTTATATCTTAAGTGCTCGAGGATGATGGGAAACTCCCAATAATGATACGGTGGTGTTAGATATTATTAGAGAACCAAAGTTACAAATAAGAAATACTTATTAATGTTATGAAAAGAGTAAAAGAATCCAAATTACTGTTACTAATGGTTGTGCAGTAACTTTACAGATTAATTTACCTCCCAGGGTTTGTCATGTACAAAATTGTTACATGTCGTGTATAATTAATCAATATAGCCTTCTCTTCAAGCTATTGAATTGTTCTGGAGACCTATAAAATGGAAAGATGAAGATACATTCGTAGCAACCCCCTTCAGAGGTGTCTGTTTAAAACTGACTTTCAAAGCTCAACAAACCCATAGTTCTCCAAATACCTAATTATTTTTTCTAAAGAGCTAATAGTTGATGTTTAGAAGAGCTGCGTGTAGTCACGTTGTAAAAACATTCTTTATTCACTCCTTACTTGCCTTCTCTGCTTAACAATTCTTTAGTCTTATTCCTTTTAATTTTTAATAGCTTTCAGCAATCCCATATTAGAACCATTAAACTAATGTCTTAACATATAATACATTTTTATATATAATGATTATATCCTAACTACAATGACATTATAGTCTTAAGTGATTCTTTGTCTCTAGCTTTTGTCAAGTAACCTGTAATGCTGTAATGCTTTTGTGACTTACGTTTTCTTTTTTTGGATTTTATTATTTCCTCAGTTCTTGCTTTAGCTTCTGGTCCTGAACTGGGACAGCTGACATTTCTTGGCCTGGTGGGAATCATTGATCCTCCTAGAACTGGTGTGAAAGAAGCTGTTACAACACTCATTGCCTCAGGAGTATCGATAAAAATGATTACTGGAGACTCACAGGAGACTGCAGTTGCAATCGGTATAACTAGGCTGGTCCCCCCCCCTTTAATAGTTTTAAATTAATTGCAGTGCATAGCTTTGAACCATTAGATATAAAATGTATACGTATAATATTGACATTATACAATTAAAATGGACTCTTTTATTCATACTGTATATAAAAATGTGGGTAAAAATTTATTTTAGGTTAAAAAGTAGTTCTATTAATTGAAAATACATAACTAAACTATTAGGAAATCACATGTTTTATTCACAGAAGAATAGTTGATTATTTTTAACCTCATAATCCACTATGCTATTGGATAAAAGCACTAGATTATACACATGAAACATGAAATTTAGTTTTCCCTTTAAACTTGAGGATAATTTTCAAAGCAGACTTTGATTTGTACCTGATTTGGAAGAAAATAGCTTGTGTCTATATTCTGTTATTACATCACGTATATGCTTATGTTGTTTGAATGCCATTTAAGAATACCCTAAGGAATATAACAGGAGAGACTCCTGGGTGGCTCAGTTGGTTAGGCATCTGACTCTTGATTTTGGGTCAGGTCATGATCTCAGGGTGATGGGATTGAGCCCCACATCAGGCTCTGTGCTGGGCATGGAGCCTGCTTGGGATTCTCATTCTCCTTTTCCCTCTGCAGACCCCCCCCCCCCAATATATTTATGGGAAAAAAGGGCACCAAAAGGTAATCTGGAGTTTATAAACTGTTGTGAACTGTGATTCATACTGATAAACAGTTTACTAAAGTCCATTAATTCTGATTTTATTACTGTGCGGAGAGACGGATAGGAGTTTCACACTTTATGTTATCTAAGAAGAATATGTCACCAGAAACATAACGTTGGGAAGATTATACCTAGAAAAGCTTTTCAACATCTGTTTTCTTTTACATATAACTACATGATTACCACAGATCCACCACTGTTTTGTCTGGCTTTAGATTCTTTACTTAAAATGAATTCTGATCTTTATTAAAATTGAGCTACTAAGCAAGACCTGATTGGCCCTATATCAGTTCTTAGGTATGGTGGTGGGTTAAATTGTGAAAACTCTTTATTCTTAAATTTAAACAAAAATAAACAGAAAACCCCAGAATTTTTATTAATTCAAATAGGTTTGTCTTACTAGTAATTTGTCTTGTGATCTCTTGGTATAAAGACATTTTGTACTTAAGAATGGATAACAAATCATATTAAGTGAGCATTATGTTGACTGGCCTAGCAAGCAAAACTAATTTGTTCAATTATGTTTTCTCTCCCATTTCACTTTAGCTAGTCGTCTGGGATTGTATTCCAAAACTTCCCAGTCAGTCTCAGGAGAAGAAATAGATGCAATGGATGTCCAGCAGCTTTCACAAATAGTACCAAAGGTAGGCCTAAACTTAAAGCCTTTTAGATGGAAAGGCCTTATTCTAAGTGTTTATGAATTCTTCCAGTGTGTCCTATATTCCTAGTGATAAAAGTGGACCTTCTGTTTTCTTCTTTATTTTTTTATAGTAGTACCTCCAATTGTATTTCTACCAAACCTATTAACCAAATCTCTATAATTTAATCCCAGTCTGTGTGCTGTTTAATTTTTGGTTGGTTGTAAATATTTTATTTAAGTCACCTATTTTTTTTTTTTTCCCCTGAAATGTATCAGGTATCTTATTATCTTTCCTGGAAGATTGGGGAAACTGTAGCAGGTTATTTTATTTTATTTTATTTTATTTTATTTATTTATTTTTTTTAAAGATTTTATTTATTTATTTGAGAGAGAGAATGAGAGAGAGAGCACATGAGAGGGGGGAGGGTCAGAGGGAGAAGCAGACTCCCTGCCGAGCAGGGAGCCCGATGCGGGACTCGATCCAGGGACTCCAGGATCATGACCTGAGCCGAAGGCAGTCGCTTAACCAACTGAGCCACCCAGGCGCCCAGCAGGTTATTTTAATGCCAGGAACGTTTTTCATTAACCTCTCCTTTAATATTTTCCTGTTTTCTTCTTTTTAACACCCTTGTCTATCAGAACTCTGAGTGCTAACCACAAATATGACACTGAAAAGAAGGCATGATAAGAGACAAATACATAGATTTTTCTCCCTCCTTTTGATGATTCTCATCTTTCCCATGTTATTCCCTAAACACTCTCCTTTTCTGACAAAGTTCTACTTCTTTTTTCACTGTCCTTTTACCATCCTGTCTTCATTCTGTCCTCTCCCCTCTTGCTCCCAAACTACAGAGATTTTATTGTGTGCTTTTACCTTTAATCAATATATTCTTTTTTTCTAGGTAGAGAAACATGATAAAGGTGAAAAGATTATGAATAGAGGAAATTCAGTTACCCCCAAGTTTAATCCTAACTCTCACTGTGATACAGTGATGTAGCTCAATCTTTAGTCCTTTCTGTTTTTTTGTTTGTTTTAAATCTCATTTCTTTAGGCCATAATTTTGTGTCACTAAATTTAGTGTTTTTAGTCAACTAAAAAGATTGACCTACCCTTCTGATGCTTTAAGAACAGATTTTACTCTGTACCACATGCAAAACATCAAGTGAGTCTTCAGTTTTGCATTGAGATCTCCTTAGTCTCAAAACTGCTGCTCTAATTTTTGAGCTGCCACCAAAGCTTTGAAACGCTAAAAATCTTACATCAAATGGTAGGTATATGGATGCATGTCAAGTAATTTGTTCCTTTACAAAAGAAATACGCTTTCAGTCCAACAGTTGGCATCTTCACTGCCATTGTCAGTGATAACCTTCAGTGACTATAATGGAATGATTTGCAGTGTTTCAAATGATCTGCAGTGGAACAAAGGCAAAATTTTACTCTGTTCAACCTGAGTATATTGGTAGTTAGCCTTTTATTTAAATATTCTGTAAAATCCGCAGTCTTTGCTAAACACTCTTGTACTTTAGCACTGTGTGCTACATGATTAATTTCTGCAGTAATGTAGAATTTTCACTTAGAAGACAACTAGTATACTTTCAGTGCATATGTAGTTTAGTCCTTTTTAAAGACACACTAAAGAGTCTGAGTGAATTTTTGAACTTTTTTTAGAGGAAGTATATTCTCCAAATACGAATTATGTGATTCATAGTACCTAGAGGACCTGGGCATATGTAATAATGTGATATTGCAGTTAAATTGAGTCTTTTGCTTAAGAAAATAATCCTCATTTGTTTTAGACCTTTATTAAAATTGGGAAGGAGCCTCAGAACAGTCTATATGATGGTACTAAGAGTCGTTCAATGATTTATTAATTCATTTTGTATGTATTTATGGAAGACTGAAGGTATAGCACAAAAATCTCTGCCTTCAATGGAACTTATAGTCTAAGATAAGTAAATATGTACATTATGTCAGATAAGTGCTAATGAGCACCAACAAAAGCAGAGAAGAGAGAGTGGAATGATTGAAGAGGTAGATTGAAATTTTTAGATAACATGACTAGGAAAGGCCTCACTGGCAGGCCATATCATATCTGAGAAAAGAGCACTCCAGACCAAGGGAACACAAAGGCAAAGACTTTAAGGTGAGTGTGCATGGCATGTTTCAGGAACAATGAGGAGGCTGGTGTAGGTGTAGTTCGGGTAACTAATGAGGAGGAAGGGGCATGCAGTTCATGCAGGACTTGGTAGGTAGTAACAGACTTTGGCATTCATTCTGAGGGAGATAGGAAGTCATTGGAGGGTTTTGAGCAGAGGATGGATGTGATCTGACTTCTATTTTAATAGTTTCATTATGGTCACTGTGTTGAGAAGAGACTGCAGGAGGCAAGGGCAGAAATAAATCAGTTCAGGTATTGGCCCAGAGTGTTGGCATTGGGCTTAGAGGAAGGTGGTTGAATTCTGGATTTATTTGAGGTTGGAGCCAATGAGATTTGCTGTTAAGCTTCTTGTGGCTTCTGAGAGAAAAGGAGGAATCAAGGATGACTCCCCAAATTTAGAGCCTGAGTGACTACGAGGATGTGCTTACCATTAGCAGAGGATATGAAGGAGCATGTATTTTTGGAAATAATGGGTTCACTTTGTGATATTTTTAAGTCTTAGATGAGACATCCAAGAGGAAATGTGGAATAGGTAGGTGGATTAATTTCATTGGTCTGGATTTTAGAAGAGATATTGGGGCTGGAGACAAAAATGCATAACAATAAAATCTAAATCTGTAAGGCTGGATGAGATCACCTAGGGAGAAGTAGGGGATTCTTAGACCTCTTATAGAGGGACCTTTAAGAACTAAGTTGTGGAATATTTCAGCATTCAGACTTCAGGGAGGTCGGGAAGAACCTCTACAAGAGGAGCAGCCAGAAAGGTAGGAGGAAGGAAGACCAAAAGAGTATAGGGTGGTCATGGAAGTCAAGCAAAGAAAGTGTTTCAGGAGGAGGGAATTGCCAGCTCTGTTAGGGTGCTGCTGAGAGGTTAAGTCAGAAGAGAAATGACCATTGGTGTTAGCAATGTGGGTGGTCTTTGGTAATCTTGAATAGGGGTTTCAGGGCAGTGGTGGGGATGGATTCAAGAAAGAAGAGAGAAATGGGAGACTGCAAGTACAGAGGAGTTTTGCTATGAAGAGAAGGGGAAAAGTAGGGTGGCAGCCAAAATGAGAAGGGAAATTTTTAGTTTTGTTTTTATTTAAATGGAAAAAATCACAGCATGTTATATACTGTTGGGAAAGATGCATCAGCAAGGAAAAGATTTTGATATAAGAGAGGGGAGAATTTCTGGAGCAATGATCTTAAATAGGTCCAAAGGTGGAATATTTGACCTGCACTAGGAGCATATTCAGTTCATCTGTAATAAAAGGAGAGAAGGCAAGGATTGTGCTTGGATACAGGTACTGGTTGGTGGGAATTATGGAAGTTCTCGTCTTCTTCTGTTTTCTTTGAAGTGGGAAGCAAGGTTGTCAGCTGGGACTGAGGTTGGAAATGGGGATAAATTGAAAGTATGAGGAGAGAAAACTTAGCATGAACTCATCCTCTAGGACAGTAGAGAAGAGAATGATGTATTATGCAGATACTAAAATCACCATGACTTAGAAGTGTTGTTGGAAAGAGTGACAGTGAGGAGGAAATTAAATAAGTCACAGGGATGTAAAGTACAGCATAAAGAAAATAGTCAATAGTATTATAATAATGTTGTATGGTGACAGATGGTAACTACACATATCATGGTGAACATTGTGTAATGTACAAAACTGTTGAATCACTCTGTTGTACACATGAAACTAATACAATGTCACATTCGTTTAAAAAAATCTGAAAAAAATTTTGTGAAATGTGGGGAAGTGACCTAGAGCAGTGAATGAATGCCTATAGTTAGTGGGAAGTCTGGTCTCATGTGACATTCAAAACTGGGGTTTTGTGAATAAAGAAAGGAGAATCAAGGTCACCTACCCCTGTCTAGGCTCTCCTGGTGGTGGTACTATGTGAAGGACTGTAGGGATGGCCTTGGTTTGTGAAAAATGAGGTTAGAACAATGTGGAAAAGTGGAGGATACAGGGGATGTTGTAGATGCCTGCCTTTGGGGCACAGTGAAGGGGTATTAGGAGACCAGGAGATGGGATCAGAAAAGGGGATTAAATGCATGGTTTGGAGAGATAAATCATATAAACTGTTGGAGATACAGTAGAAGAGAATCTAAAGAATTAACACGAATATTAAAAGAGAAGGAACAGACAGTTAACACTCTTTAAAAACAACAATAAAAAGGTTCTACAGACATTGAGAAGCAGCTCTTTATCTTTCCTGAAGACAGAACAAAGGGAGAGGCCATTTTTGTTGTTTGCCAGTGTAATGAAGAAATAGATGCAAGAGAGTTTTTCCTTTCTCTGTCTCTGAAACATTTCAAGAATAAGGCTGTTTTCTCTTCAGAACTTAAACATAATGGCATAAATTGGATAACATGTTTAGATTGTGTATTTCCTGTGGTACCACTGGAAAGTTTGAAGTGACCATGTCAAATGAATATCTTAACAGACACATGGTATATTGCTTAAACTTGATCTCTACAAAGTAAGTACAGTAATTTAAAAAATTATTGTTACAAGTGCATGGGTTATTCTGATATTTCTTATTGTTGAAGATTTTTAGTGTATCCTGTATTTTAACAGGTTGCAGTATTTTACAGAGCTAGTCCGAGGCACAAGATGAAAATTATTAAGGTGGGTCTTTAAGATTCACATTGTTTTATCTCTGTCTCCAAAATGCTACTTTACGTCTTTCATTATGCTTACATTACTAGGAATATTGATGTAATATTAAAGTCGGAAGTATTGTGAAGCAAAAGAGATTTTTTTTTTATAGAACTTTACATGGAAGTATTAATAGAGAATTTAGTTAGCAAAGGAAGATGTAGAAGAAAACGTTAATGAGGTATCTGCAACACAACCTTCTTTAAACAATTAAACAGTGTAGACATATGTTCTGACAGGAGTCCATAACCAAATCATCCCAGTGTAAATAGCAGTAATTGCTTAGAAACTGAGTAAATACAGCAAGAAAAGGAAATGTTATGAGAGTGGGAACAGTATTTCAAAGGTTTTGGTTATTTATATTAATCAGTTAAATATATACAAAGCAACTGATGTAGTATCCATTAGTTAAAGGGCTTAATCACAGTAGTCCTCCATTGTATTAGTTTAGAGTTTCTCAACCTTCACAACTATTGACATTTTGACATTTTGGACTGGATTCTTTGTTGTGAGGGGCTGTCCTATGTGTTGTAGGATGTTTAGCAGCATCCCTGACCCCTACCCTCTAGATGCCAGTAGCATTCCCGAAGTCATAATAATAAAAAATATCGCCAGACATTGCCTGATGTCCCCTACAAAGCAAAATTGCCCCTGAGAGCTACTGTATAATTAACTCGAGATCAGTCTTTAGACATAGCTCTTACACATGAGAATATTAATAGCAACTTTTTCTAAGCTTTATCTTAAGACCTCCATATATTGAAGTTTGTTGCAAAATCAGTGGTCTGTATTCTTTCCAATCTTTATTATGTGAAAAAAAAATAGAGAGGAGTTGTTTATCCCCTTATCTTTGTGGAAGCAATATTTTTACCAGAATCCCCTTTTCCCCCATTCCAGTCTCTACAAAAGAATGGGTCGGTTGTAGCCATGACGGGAGATGGAGTCAATGATGCAGTTGCTCTGAAGGCTGCAGACATTGGAGTTGCAATGGGTCAGACTGGCACAGATGTTTGCAAAGAGGCAGCAGACATGATCCTCGTGGATGATGATTTCCAAACCATAATGTAAGTTTTGTTTCAGTGAATGTACATCAGAGAATCTTTTCCTGTCTTCTTCTGCACCCCATCTCCAGACAGTTCAACTGGAAAAGAATTGGGATATTCAGTGTATTAGGATATTTAGCAGTGGATGAACTAAACTATTTTACCAGAATTAATTAATCTTATTTATGGCCTACCATGTAGTTTTGGAGAATATTATTTGTATGGAAAGGACATAATAAATGGCAAAGTCATTCATTTAACAAATATTTACCGAGTGCAGCCAGATGTCACATTTTTCTGGCCACCAGTGGAGTGGTACAGCAGTAAACCTTCATGGGGCCTTTATTCTAGTTGAACTCAGGCTATCAGAAATATGCATGTGCATGGCCTTACAGTAAGTATAAAAATAGTCAAGTTTCCATCCATACTATGTATTTCCTTATGTCTGTAATTGTCCATGCTGTCAGTGATACAAGCTAC
This sequence comes from Mirounga leonina, assembly GCF_011800145.1. NCBI lineage: Eukaryota > Metazoa > Chordata > Mammalia > Carnivora > Phocidae > Mirounga > Mirounga leonina. Next base: position 27,517,691 of record NW_023270268.1, read on the forward strand.
TAAGTTTAAATAGCTTTGTCTCCTTCCGCCACTGTTTCTGATTGATGTAAGATTCTTCTGTGATTACATGGTCATGTCAGTAGTAGTTCAGGTGGGGGGTCACTTGAATCTTGTTATTTGATAAGCACGTGTCTGATAACCTGGGTCTTCCTCAGTTCAGTGACTCATGCTGATTACATGCCTGGCATACTTCATTAACCCATGGTGGCCTAAAGTGGAGCATGTGGGAGCTCAGGACTCAGAATTGCCATGGTCTTGTAGGCATATAAGTTTTTTGCTTTCCATTCTTAGAATTATATAGAAATCTTGAAAGAAAGGGGAAGTTGTTTAAAAAACACATATTTTCTAGATTCAACCAGATGAGAATTTATTTTTTAAAGATTTTATTTATTTGTTTGAGAGAGAGAGAGAGCATGAGCAGCAGGGAGGGGCAGAGGGAGGGGGAGAAGCAAACTCCCTGCTGAGCAAGGAGCCTGCCCCCCGGACTCGATCCCAGGACTCGATTCCAGGACTCTGGGTTTATGACCTGAGCTGAAGGCAGATGCATAACCGACTGAGCCACTCAGGTCCCCCAGATGAGAATTTAAATGAATTTTTGTAAACCATATTCTTTATGTAATTCTGCTACAGCACATATCTGATTGTAGTGTTAAGCAATAGATAGCTTAAACTCCAGAGCTCATATATATCTTATTACCATTTAATTCCTGACATACATTAATTTAACCCCTTACCATGCATGCATTTTGTACCTTTTAGAAAAAGAAAATTGGAGGGGTAAAGAAGATCATTATTTTAGTATTATAAATGTGTAGTATTATCTGTTGTGTAGAAAGACAGTGTATGATTTTAATGTTGAAATATCTTTAAGAATTTTAATATAGTGTAATGAAATTAGTTCAGATAGAGCTTCACAGGCTTGGCTTTCATTCCATACCAGAATGTTTTTGTATTTTTTTCTAATCTTAATTATGTTAAGAAAATAATAGATTCTTTTAGTGATGTATATGTTATATCAGTTGGAAATTTGTTTTCAGAATTAGCTCTACAGTGTTATAGGATAGATCTTTATTTTTGTGTGATAATATTTCTCATTTAATTTTTTTTTAAATTTCAGGTCTGCAATTGAAGAGGGTAAAGGGATTTATAATAACATTAAAAATTTTGTTAGATTCCAACTGAGCACGTAAGTTTGTAAGAAGTTTGTCACCATGGGTCTTATAGATAAATTATATGAGAAATAGAATTCAAGCAGAATGCTTAGAAGCTTCTGAGCTCTATTTCTGAATGTTGTTCATGTTAGTTTTCCATAATGAAAATTAATTCTATCCTAAAATTAAAAATGGCATGATAAGGAGATGATGTCTGTATCATCATCAAAATATATAAATGTTTGTGGTTTATTTACTAGCTCCAGAAATAACTAAGGAAGGAGTGTCAGATCTTAGTGTGTTTCCTTGGTGTCTTTTTCCAAAAGTAGAAGGGCTTTTCTGTAGTCAAAAAACATTTGCCAAAATATTGTTGAAACTGTTAACTGTTATGTAGTAACAGCTATTCTGAACTCAGTTTTTAAAACCTTCCTCTGTTTGTTGTTATCTAAACATCTTGAAATCCTTTATTTAAATGCTACGGATTATAAAGTTTAACTTTTAGCGTCAAAATTTTCACACAAATGAAGCATAGATACTCATAAATACAGACTTCCTTTAAAAGCACAGTAGTAAAATGAGATTTTCAAATGCTAAAGAAGTGATATCATAAAAGTAGTAAGAATTATAATATATAAAAGTAGTAAGAATTATATAAAAGATACATTATCTTTTTTTCAACAGGAGTATAGCAGCATTAACTTTAATCTCATTGGCTACATTAATGAACTTTCCTAATCCTCTCAATGCCATGCAGATTTTGTGGATCAATATAATTATGGATGGACCTCCAGCTCAGAGGTAAGAGTTTTTTTTATCCATAAACTAGTAGAAGGACAAAGAAAGTGTGATATCTTGATGATTAAGTTTTATGATTTCATTCATGGATAGCACTAGAAATCTATTCATGCAGCGACATGTTTGTTATAAATTGTGTGATGGCTGTGTATATCATTTATGCTCTTTGGGTGTTTTTTCACGTGTCATAGATCTAAGCTTTTACGTTATGTTAGATGCTCATTCATAAGTTGAGAACAGATGAGGGAATGAATAGGTGCAGTCCCTGTCCTCAGGAAATAAGCTTTTGTCTCTAAGAATGGGATGTAATGGAGAAATCCTGAGTTTAGTTTTATTATCTGGGTTCTGTTGTCAATTTTAGAGACTTTGGGAAAGTATTGGAGGATCTAAGCATCTAAGTATTTTCTTCTGTAATGGGCCACAGATGTTGCTTTCCAGCAGAAAGAGTAATTGAGTGATATATGTCAATGGTCATTATAACAAATCATCCTAGTCAAAACCTCCTTGCATGAAAGGTATTTCAGAGTTTACTCAGTAGGTTACTATTTCAGGCCATATTTGAAATAAGTAAACTTACATGTAAATGAAATTGGACAATTTTTTTCAATTTGACTATCAGTCTCCCATCAAACTATGCCAAGTAGGAGTAACAAGGGGAGAGTAATAAAATCCATGGTTATTTTCGAGTATTTATAGCCAACCTTTTCTTTAGGATTCAGCATTTTGTTTCCATAAGAAAGCATTTAATTTCCTGGATAATTGAGGTTAATGAGATTGTAAAAGTAACAAATCCAAACCTTAAAACTTTAAAGTAATTCACTTTTCTATTTGTTTTGAAGCCTTGGAGTAGAGCCAGTGGATAAAGATGTCATTCGTAAACCTCCACGCAACTGGAAGGACAGCATTTTGACCAAAAACCTGATACTTAAAATACTTGTTTCATCAATAATCATTGTTTGTGGAACTTTGTTTGTCTTCTGGCGGGAGGTATAGTCACTGCATAAGCTGCCTTAATAGCATGCATTCTGTATGACCCAGTTATTTTGGTGTGTTACATGGAAGCTTGGAAAGTTAGGAGAGCTCATTGGAAAATATGATAATAAAAACATTTAAAAATAGTTTGATTTCAGTCTTTATGGGTTAGAAGAATTGCTGATTCATTTATTAGAATAGTTTAAATCTGCAAAGATATCAGCACAATAAAAATTAATATATTAATATTCATATTTGGGGAGTAATTAGAAAATCTGAGTCTATTGCTACTTTATTTCATCAGAAAAGAAAGTTGTTTTAATATCCAATATATGGTGTGTGAGAAGACTACTTTATTTAGATTATAGCTATTCATTAGTGACTTACTTAAATGGCGTATAGGAAATTTACGTAGCTTATATGTTTTATGTCTTAGGCTAAAGCTGTTTTATTCTAAAGCAAAGAAAATGTTAACCTTTTACAAGCATGCAGTATTTGTTCATTAAATTCAGCCACTGATAATCATTTTTCTTCTTGATAGCTACGAGACAATGTGATAACACCTCGAGACACGACAATGACCTTCACATGCTTTGTGTTTTTCGATATGTTCAATGCACTAAGTTCCAGATCCCAGGTATGCTTAGGTGATCTTAGCTGACTGATTCAATTGATAGAGTTCTCTCTGATTGTAAGTAGGCAAGGATTGTGGGGTTTTAGCTTTGCTTGATTTTGTCATCACAGATTACAGCCCCAGATACAGCCTTCCCTATAAACGTGTACCTACAAACGTGTCATAATGGGGATAGGGCATTTGGGCAAATAGCTTTACCTTTGACCAGAAGATCCAATAAATCACAGGTGTCATCGCCTGGTCTTTCTTCTTTCCATTCTCTTACATCTGTAGCTTTAAGATAGGTTCAAGTTAATATTATCTGAGAGTATTGGACAAATGGGTTCTGTTAAGTTGGTATTAGTCTCATTTTAGAAGAAAGTATTGTTAGAAGTACAAGAACAATTTTGTGCATATTAATGGTTTCTGATTATTTCTGTCAGTGTGTCAGAGCTTAGGACATTTTAAATTTGCTTTTCTTCCCATGTTGTATCTTAAGGTGTGATTGCCTTTTCTTGATTGAAGTGTTTTCATAGAAAATTAATGGGCTGTGGGCTAGAACCTAGTAGAACCTTTTCAGAGCACAATTGTTCTTGAAAAGTAGTTCCATTCTGAGGCCTGACTCTTCATTTCAATTCTAGAGCACCTTATAAATCCTCAATTATATCTATTACCATTTAGCATGCTGGAACTTTCCAAGTCAATGAATTGTCGTTAATTTAGACTAAGTTTTGGAGAGCCTACAATATTCATTTTTTGTTTTATGAAAGGCAATTTTACATTTTTAGTACACACTGAACTAGGTCTATTCTTTAAGAAAGGCTTTTAGATTATCTAACTTAATGGATAGAAATGATTTAGCAAAATAAACACACAAATGAAGTTTCCAGTGTTTTGAAATGCTAAAGTTTCTTTTCATTCTGTGGTCTCTTGTTGATGTTGTTATTGTAGCATCACTCTTGTAGAGAAAGCTTTCTTGATAAAGAGAAACTGCTTTAGGGGCGCCTTGGTGGCTCAGTTGTTAAGCGTCTGCATTCGGCTCAGGTCATGATCCCAGGGTCCTGGGATCGAGCCCCACATCAGGCTCCCTGCTCGGCGGGAAGCCTGCTTCTCCCTCTCCCACTCCCCCTGCTTGTGTTCCCTCTCTCGCTCTCTCTCTCTCTGTCAAAAAATAAATTAAAAAAAAAAGAAGCTGCTTTAAATTGAACCTTTATTCCGTCTGAATTATTCCAAAATAATAGTCAAACCATTAAGAGATTTCATGGTATTGCCATTTTGGCATTCAATCCAGTTTATTAAAAATTGGAGATGACTATGATAATAAAGAAGCTGTTTCAGTAACCAAGGAATAGTAATTGAACTCTTTGCTCTGCCAACAGACCAAGTCTGTATTTGAGATTGGACTCTGCAGTAATAAAATGTTTTGCTACGCAGTTCTTGGATCCATCATGGGACAGTTATTAGTTATTTACTTTCCTCCACTTCAGAAAGTTTTTCAGACTGAGAGCCTAAGTATACTGGGTAAAGAAAATGTTATCTTTTTATAATTTATATATTTTAGATGAATTATTGTATTTTCTAATGCATTTGTTCTACTAAAAATTTCCTTTTAAAAAGTGAGATAAAAAAGTGAGTTGATTTGAAAAAGGAGTGTATTCTATTTTATCGTTTGGAGAAGTTTGCTGGGGTGGTCACTTGCTTAATGCTAGGCTTTAAAATTTTTTTGTAATTTTTTTTTCTTGCAATATTTTTTCTTGGTTATAGCTGTCAAATTGTTGTTGCTGATTCTAAACTATAGCAAATGAAAACGTGTTATAGAGTAACTATAACTTTTCAGTCTTACATGAAGAAAAAACTAGATTTAAGCTCACTGAAAACCAGGTTGCTCTTCTTTAAAATTACAATTTCAGTAAACTAATATTTCAATATTTTTACTTGCTAATTTGTGCATTCTTATTTTACAAAATAACAGCCTGACCCTAAAAGCAGAAAATACATTAAGATTACATGGAAGATAGACATTGTTCTTTCACATACTATGTATTAAATGTATTATGATACATTTAAAAATTAATCTTCCTGTGTAAGGGTGAGGACTGATGTATTTTGTGGCAATGCTACTTTTAATTCTTGTGTTTTTAAGTTAATTGGGGTATTTGTGAAAATAAGTTATACAGCCTCACTGTATTTTATGCTGTGAGTTACAGTTTACCTTAAAGTTGAAATAGTTTAATTTCAGTTTTTTAATTTCATATTTACACTTGTTCCTCTTTTTAAAAAGTGGGGTCTTAAGGAGACAGCTGCAATTTTTCAAGCAATGAGTAAGAATGAGATAGTGTGGATACTATTGTAAAGACATGGTCTTTATTTATTTTTAAATTGTAAAAAAAGGTTTTATTTATTTGAGAGAGAGCGTGCATGCACACAAGTGGGGGAAGGGGCAAAGGGAGAGAATATCCAAGCAGACTCCCACTGAGCATGGAGCCTGACATGGGGCTTGATCTCACGACCCATGAGATCAGAACCTGAGCCGAAACCAAGAGTTGGACGCTTAACTGACTGAGCCACCCAGGTACCCCAAAGATATGGTCTTTAAATGATGAGTTCTTCTAGGCTCTCGAATGGAATAGATAGAAATTCCTAAATAATCTTTAGATAGGCAGTTTACAATCAAATTAAAATTAAAAAGACTGATCTATTAAATAGAAAACTCCTCTTGTTTGTGTTGCTGTTAATAGTTACGGTTATGAGGTTATGGTTCAGGGAGAGTAGTCAGAGCACTTGGGTTCTAGTTCTCTGGCACTGCCTTTTCTAGCTGTATGACTTCAGATAAGTCATTTTTGAGCCTTACTTCCCTCTTTTTTTTTTTGAGTGGGCAGCAAAGCAAAATTTATTGAGCCATAGTATAAAGCTCCCGAAGAGAGAGGGGACCCGAGAGGGTTGCCCTTAACTTTCCTCATTTTTTAAACTGAGGCTGATTTTATGTACCTCCTGGAATGGTTGTAAAAGAGTATTTTAAAAGCTCTGTTAAGATGCTAGGAAAATGCATCTGGGTGGCTCAGTCGTTAAGCATCTGTCTTCGGCTCAGGTCATGGTCCCAGGGTCCTGGGATCGAGCCCGACATCGGACTCCCTGCTCAGCAGGAAGCCTGCTTCTCCCTCTCCCACTCCCCCCGCTGTGTCTCTCTCTGTCAAAAAAAAAATAAATCTTAAAAAAAACCCCAAGAGATGCTAGAAAAATATAAGCTTTAAGCTTTGCAACTGTTTCAAAGAATTATAAAATGCAACTTATTTTCTCTTGCAGATCTGCTGTTTCTTGTGGGTCTCACCTCCTCAGTGTGCATAGTAGCCGAAATTATAAAGAAGGTTGAGAGGAGCAGGGAAAAGATCCAGAAGCATGTTAGTTCGACATCGTCGTCTTTTCTTGAAGTATGATGCATATTGCATTCTTTTATTTGCAAACTAGGAATTGCAGTCTGAGGATCATTTAGAAGGGCAAGTTCAAGAGGATAATGAAGATTTGAGAACTTTTAAACTTTTCATTGACTAGAAATGAGTGTTATGTTAAAGACTTGATTTGAGACTTTAACCTGCTGGCAGTCCCAAATGAAATTATGCAACTTTGATAACATATTTCTTGATTTAAATTGGCTTTTGAAATTGAGTGGAACTTTATAAAGCATATGGGCAGTTATTTAATTAAAAAAAAAAAAGCAAAACCTGAACCACCTTCTGCACTTAAAGAGGCCTAACAATACAACTACACTATCTATCTTAGATAGATATTAATTTTTTTTTAATTTTTAAATATTGTACTATTTATGGTGGTGGGGCTTTCTTACTAATACACAAATAAATTCAATCATTTCAAAGGCATTCTATTGGTTTAGAAGTTGATTCCCAGGAGTGCCATATTTCAGCTACTGTATTTCCTTTTTCCTGCAATGTAAGCAGCTCAGACACCTTGTGTTACTGTTTTTGTATCAAGTTTTTTGCACAGGATGTGACCACTGTCAGATCACTGTTCTTTTCTTTCTTTTTGTGATTGAAAAGCCTATACTGCAATTTGAAGTAAATGTTTGCTTTTCTTAGTAAATGTAAATGGTTGCTTTTTTTTGTTTTTTGTTTTTGTTTTTTTTTAAGTTAAGAGTCTTTGGTCTAGCAAAATTAATACAGGGTTATCAAGTGGCATTCTAGGTAGAGTAGCCTTGTCTGTAATTAACAGTTAGTCATAGAATCAAAAGTATTTAAGAGTGATTGGGCTGAAATCTATAACAGATTATATGAACATGTTAATGCCTCTTTTTGAGTTAAATATAAATATATACTTTGTCAAGTATCATTTTGTCATCCCTTAAATATAAATCCAGTACCTCACCTGAATAACTGAATTTTATTTTTCTTAATGTCTTTCTATGTATATTTTTAAGCATCTTTCTTCGGAAGTATAGAATACTATACTTGATAAAAAAGCCCCAAACTCAAATAGATGGTTTCTGAACCAGGGTATACGGGAAGACTGTGCTGGCCTTTTCTCTTTGAGTATCTGCAGCTTCTTTGGCTTAGATGCAGCACTACCTTGAGCGTGTACCTTCAGACTTCCACCATTTGTTCTCTGCCTTCTGTTGCATTGGGCATGCTAGAGAAATAGTTGGGTTTACTCTCATAGTCCCATCAGTTTTTATAATAGCTTGGTGAGGTGTAGGTAATTTTTTTTTTTTTAGTGTGTTGTGGCAAATTTGGGCCAGAAATTCAAAATTAGAAATCCATTTTCCTATTGAATATTTCTCTCTGAAACAGAAATGGGTTTCAAATTCTTACATGTTTAATTCTTCTTGAAATTCATGAGTTTTGTATTTTATAATTATTCTCCATTTTTTAAACTGTCAGCATAAACCACCCTCTAGTTTTTATCACCAATATTAACCTGCCAGTGTTAACATTGAAATATTTTTATTAATGATAGGGAAAATATCTATTCTTTGAGTCCTTGTAATTGAAACAGTTGAGTATAAGGAGCTGAGATGTCTGAAATTTATTCTACTTTACCCTTTAAGGCTTAATAGTCAAATGTACATTTTTCTTATTAGATAGAACATAGAAACCGTTGTCTAGTCAACTTTATCTTTAATGACGTGATGTCTCATACCTAAATTTTGTATGATTTTTTTTCTCTGTTACAAAGACTTGAAATATTAAGTGCATCTCAATCTTTTGCTTTCCATTTTAGGTTCAGAGTATGACTCGTATGAAATAAATGTGCCTATCCTTTGATTCGGTTTTTGAACCAAAAGAAAAAAATGATTTCTTTTCATAAGTTAATGACCTTGCAGTTAGGACCGTTAACATTAAAATCTTATGGATGTAGAAGATACAGAAATTAGGCAGTACTCAAAGTGCACAGAATCTGATTTAAAAAGAAGTGACACGTATAGACAGCACAGATACACTATATCCAGGTTTCAATTTTCTGTAGTATAACAACAAATTAGAATATTTGTATATATATCTTCCATAGTATATCATCCAAATTAGTATAGATACTTTAAATATGCTAGTATCTAAATTTTAAATTTTCACCCCACTCCCTAGCCCTAGGACTTGCTAGAGTCCTAAATAATACTAACTTATTTGATTTTTCCCTGTTAGCCTACCTCCTGAAGTTATTTGGTCCCAAAGTGATTAAACATCTGGGAAGAAAAGAAAGGAACTTGAAATAATTCACCTAGGTAGATAATTCCCAGCTACAGAGAAACAAGGCTTAGCATGTTCTCTCACATTTGTACTGGGCATAGCATGACCCAAAGATGAAACAAAGTGAAACCAGACAACCTAAAAAACCTCCCCCTTCAGGATACAGGCTTTATTTAATAGCAGTAACCACACTCAGAATGCTAAAACACATTTTTTACCTTTTACACCCATGCAAGGTACATCTTTCACATTGGTAGTCTTTCTGAAATCACTTTAAGTTTTAATCTCTTTTATATAGGACAAAAGTGAGTATTGGCCATACTCAAAATAGTTTTTCAATGAAAAGAATTGGTGGCAAACAATGTCATATCCAAGAACCTTAATTAACCTTACCTTGCTTTCTGCCTTTGTCACTTGGCAGTTCATGTGCATTGCATGTGACTCAAGCGAAAACTTAGGTGGATGAATTGTCATTTCAGTAAACTTTTACTTAGTACCTGGAGTTAGCTAAGAATAAAAAGGTGATGGCATCCCTGCCTTTCAAGAGCTCATGGACAGGGTTAGCAGGGCATATAACTGTTAACAAGCTATTTCATGAAAGTTAGTAGTGGTCTTTGTACATTTATTTTAAAAATACACATACATTAAGATGAATCCAGCACACATTTTACTGGAAGTTTCCCTCGACACTGGCATTTGGGAATCTTTGAAATGCCTTTTTAGACTAAGCTACAGTCCAAACAGCTGATTTGCATACTGAAATGTGTGGGTAAATACTCTTAACTGGTATGTGACTGAACAATCAGATTATCCCCATAATTAAGCTTCCTTGAGCTCAGAATTCGGTATGAATGGGCGCCTGGGTGGCTCAGTTGGTTAAGCGACTGCCTTCGGCTCAGGTCATGATCCTGGAGTCCCGGGATCGAGTCCCGCATCGGGCTCCCTGCTCGGCGGGGAGTCTGCTTCTCCCTCTGACCCTCCTCCCTCTCATGCTCTCTGTCTCTCATTCTCTCTCTCAAATAAATAAATAAAATCTTAAAAAAAAAAAAAAAAGGATTCGGTATGACTATTAATTCTTGTTAGACAACCTTATTTTTGGTTTTGGTTCTCAGAGTTGGTTATTATTGATAATGGGTAATGGTTAACCAGTCCTTGATATTAATGTAGATAGAATAGACTGCAAATATTGTTGTAGATATAGATGTATAAAGCAGTAAGAGGTAGTATCTTGCCTTTGGGGAATTCTCCGTCTTAACCCTGGAGACCAATATGAAATACATTCGGCACAGTGGTAAATGCTGCCCCAAATGTTATCGTAGCTAAAGGAGAGAAACAACTTCATAGGAAGAGGTTGTCAGAGAGATTTCCTAGAAATAGTAGCATCTGAATCAAACCTTAAGTTAGGATTCTCCAGCCTAGAAACAGCAGAATATTGCAACCAATTGCACAGCCTCTACAGAGGTGTTGGTGGAGGGCTGAAAGGAACAGATGAAAACCACAAGGAGTTGGGGGCAGTTAAGGCAGGAAGTATATTATGTGAGGGGTTTGACAGATAGGCAGGAGCCTAGTGGTGAAGGTAAAGACATTTGATTGGTGGCATACTAGAAGATTTCAGGAGTGTGATATGAGTTTGGATTTTTGTCATGAAGGGTGGATTGTAAAGACAAAATAAGACTGATGAAGAGAATTGTAAAAGATTAAGTGGTAGAGGGACTAGCTGAGCTGTGGCAGTCAGTATGGAAAGAAAGGCATGGCATATTTGTCTTCTAAGAGGTAGTATTGACATGACCAGATGGGAGAAAAGAAACGTGGAAATTCCCTGTTTGGGGCTTTCTGGCTTGGATAGTAGAGCTGTTGGGAGAATTACCGAAGCCGAGCGACCTTTAATGGGACACAGGTCAATTTGGAATGTAAGTTTGTGGTGTCCTTGAAATTTCCCAGTGGACATGTTAGATGAGGTTTTAGCAGAATATGATTTAAAGCCATGGCTGACAAAGTATATTGTAGGAACTTGTTACAGGCATTATCTATATTCTTTTACTAAAAATAAAGCAGTAAATGAATATAAACTTGGCTTTGACAGAATAAAATTTTTTTTAAGTAGTTTTTTTAGTATAGTAAGGTAAGATTCAGCAAACATTCAAAATGCAAGGGGAAAAGAGGAACATTTCAGCTGCCTCTGTTACAGAGCTTTCAGAATGAATCTGTTAATTAAGATTACTAACTGGAAGGCACTGATCTGAATTATTGGGAGCACATCTTTTTGATATTTGCAGTAAGACGCTCTCTTAAGAGGTGAGAGAATATAAGCAAAGAAATGCATGGCGTAGACTGAAGTTTGCTGTGTGTGGAAACATACTTAGTGAATGGCATTAAGGCTAGAAAGTAGCTGTTTGCTCCGAGAGATTTATGGCAGGGAATCAGAAGCAATGTTTTGTTTTTTTCTTTTCCATTTTAGTCGTAATTCTTCCTTGGATCTTTCTAGCCTTGTATCCCACACAGTGTTCTACACAATTGGATAGTATTCCTTCAACTTGAAAACCTTTTTCCTCTGCCTCAATTTTAAGAATTAGAATTTTTACTTGTTCTTCAAAACCCAGCTGAAGAGCCAACAAGCAGGGCCTTTCCAGATTACTATAAAGGGGTGTGTGTGTGGTGTGGGGGGGTACAGTTTCTTATAAATACTATTAAGAATAAACCCATCCATAAGTTTGGGCATAAAATTGTGGGATTTTTTTTTCTTTTTTTAGAAGGCATTAGAAGTTTAAGTCCAAGCCACTGCATTGATTAATCTGGACAGAAATTTGATACAATCTTTACCTTTCATTCAAAATAAGTGTAAGTGGTGAAATTTGGGGAGGAAAGTGAAAAATCTTTGAGCCATTAGAGTTGATCTTTGTAAATTCTTTTCTAATCTAAACCTGCTATTGTTCCTGTGTACTCGTGAGTGGTAATTGCCTGCATTTGTACAGCTGCCCTATTTAGACAGTGTTTCGTGTACAGATAGATCACTGTACACACTTGACTTTGCCATTCCTTTCTCTTTTTGTTGAAGTGTAACCAAATTGACAAATATCCTGGGCAAAGGCCTACATTTCTGTGCCGGTCCCATGGCTGTTAGGCCTGGCAGAACCGCCTTTCCTATCTAAATCACGATTGCCCCATCAACATTATTTGTTTAGCAATAATTGCATTGTTCTACTTAGTAATCCTCTGAGTAGAATCCGTATCTCACAGTCTTTTTTTTTTTTTTTAAAGATTTTATTTATTTATTTGACAGAGAGAGAGAGAGCACAAGTAGGCAGAGTGGCAGGCAGAGGGAGAGGGAGAAGCAGGCTCTCCGCTGAGCAGGGAGCCAGACGTGGGGCTCGATCCCAGGACCCCAGGATCATGACCTGAGCCGAAGGCAGCCACTTAACCGACTGAGCCACCCAGGCGCCCCCCATATCTCAGTCTTAACAAAGTACATTGTGCTGATTGGGCAAATGGTTCTGCATGAACCTAGAGGTCCGTTTTGGGTTCTGAGTATTTCCAGCTTTAGAACTCAAAAAAAATTGTGTTTTTTAATACAGCTCTCCCTCTCTCTTTTTTTTTAAAAAATACTTATCCACCCAACTGTATTAAGAACAATTTTCTATTAAGGCCTTCCTTATGATAAGTATGCTAAAGTGCTTGCTAGTTGAGGAGTAACAATTTGGTGCCATCTTATGGTCATAAAGAAATACTGAAATGCCTTGACCAGGTGCTCTTTTTTTTTTTTTTATCACATCTGCATCAGAAAAAGTATAATATGAAACAACTTACGTGTGTCTTCCAAAATATTCTCCTTGGAGCCATTTATATCAGGCCCCAACCAAATAGATAATTGTAAAAAATGTTTGCTTGATAGGAAAGACTTGACAGACTTTACATTTAAGCATTAATAAATCAATTTTAGGGAGTTACAAATGAATATGTTTTCGTGTTTCTCATAGTCATCAATATGGTTATACAATAGGATTGCATTAGAATTTATGACTCTATGGAGGTCTGGATGGCCCATGAATTAGGTAGATGTGTTGCAAATTAGTGAAACAGTTTAATACTTCCCTAAGTCACCCACAAGGGCTATTGACTTAGTTTTGGGGTTAACAAACTAAATCAGTCTGCTGCTGGATTTGTAAATAAAGTTGTATTGGAACACAGTTATGTACATTCATTTATGTATTATTTATCACTGCTTCATGCTACAACAGAAGTGAATAGTTGTAACAGAGACCACATGGCTCGCTAACCTATTTACTCTCTGGCCTTTTACAGAATAAAGGTTGCCTAGTCATATAAATACTCAAAAAGAGGAAAATAGGCCTATGCACTGCGTTCAGTGGTCTAGAGGAGGTGGCATCAATTTTCTCTACCTTCCAATCTCCCAACAAGATGTTATCTGGGATGGATGAACTTGACACCAGATTTAATGTCAGTGACTCTTCTAAGTCCCCACTTAAGTCTCCTATATGGAGGAAGTCAGAGAGTCTTAGTCTATTCTCAGAACATCATCATCAACAGGGAGGACATACCAGCTGTTATCAGTTCCAGCTCATCACTAGGGCTCCTTGTTCTTACAATGAATGGGTAGAGTGTTCTGATCTGTTGCCGCATCTGAGTTGTGCTCCTCATCATATGCACAAGAGAAGTGGGGGCTTCCTTCTCACTGGCTGTTTCTTCCTAACACAAACACAGAAACAAGCTTAATTTGAGTAGGCTTTTTTATATTATCCTGCTTAGGGAAGACAAAATTTAGTAAAAGTAAAACCAAAATATCCTATCAGCACGGTCTTAGGGGAAAATGCACTCTTGTATTTTCTCAGAACAGAATGTTCCAAACCAAAATACATTTACATAGTATTTATCATATTTCTAAGGTAAAATTATGATAATATTTCTTAGTAGGTTCCTCTGACAGTCCACCCTTGGCTGTCAGACTTATCACTTTGTGAATAGATTATGGTTATTATTATAATAGGGTCAGTTTCTTTAGTTTGTCTTTTAAAAAACAGTTCGTAGGGTGCCCATGTGGCTCAGTAGGTTGAGTGTCTACTCTTGGTTTCGGCTCAGGTCATGATGTCAGGGTTGTGAGATTGAGCCCGTGTCAGGCTCCACGCTCAGTGCAGAGTCTGCTTGAGATTCTCTCTCTCTCCCTCTCTCCCTCTCTCTCTTTCTCTTTCTCTCTCTCTCTCCCTCTGCCCCTCCCTCCACGCTCACTTGCTCTTTCTCTCTCAAATAAATAAAATCTTTTAAAAAAAACCAGTTTGCATACATCTGAGAGCTTGAGGGGCTACATACAGTACATTGTGATTGGAAACTTGGGCTTATGGGCCATTCTCAGATTTCAACAACAAAGTCCCCCCTACCCACCATTTTTACCTCTTATTTTTCAGAATTTCTTGGGACAAGACAAGGGAACATTAGAAGCTTGCTCTCTTGATGCCATCCTTCCTAGAGGCATCAACTACTACCTCTCTCTGATCATAAAATAATACAAAATACTCATTGGGGAGGTTTTTAAATAGAGGACAAGGAAAACACTTTATAATCTCAATACCCAAAGACTTTAACCTAGGTTTTAGACATATATCCAGCTGCCCAGCAGACGTTTCCACTTAAGCACCTAAAAGGTATTTCTAACTTAACATATCCACAACAGAACCCCTAGATCCCCAACTTCCCAACTATACCTTATCCTATGCAAATGAATGACTGAATAGGAAATCTGAAGACAGAGGGTTCCTGCCAGTATTTTATGAAGGCATAAAAATGCTGTATGACCATAGTAATTTTAGCAATAATTTATAGGACTTCTCAATGGCACATTTACAAACACCATTTTTTCAGAGTGATGTTATAAGTATTTACTCAAAAAAAAGTTTCCACGTCAGAGCAAGTTCTTCTAACAGTTGGATTAATCTACATAATCCTACCTCTGTCATGAAATAGAGTTTATTCTATATCCATGTTAGCAAGCATTGAGATAATGCAAAGTAGACTTTCTGTTTTCCCTGTCATCCTTTGATTTATTCTCCCATAATGTGTAACACACATGAATCAGAGGAAGATATGGGGAGATAATGCCCAGATAGACACATGGCAGTTTTTCAAGAAGAAACAGCACCTCAGTTAATCCTCCAAAAAGCACCAGTTATATCAAAAAACACAACAGAAGAGTTTTCCTAATCTTGTAAGCTAGCTCACGTGATGGCGTAATTTTTTCACAAATGATTCAGTCTTATAAATGATCAAAAACCCAATGTTGATACATTCTGATCAGCTTTTTTTTAAAACAAAAACATTCCTACGTGTTTCCTGATCATGATGACAATGAGTTATATTGTACATAGAAATCTCCCAAGTGTCTCCAAAATCATAATGAGAAAATTATTTAAAATATGTATGTATACATGTATATGTATGTGCATATACATGCACACATATGTATACACACAAATATATAAATATTGAAAGATTTTGCTATTTTAACCAGATATCTAAAATGTTATCAAGACTAGTTTGGAATAAAAGTGATTGCATGTGCATTGCAACATGTTTGTGTGAAATTTGATTTTTCTCCCTGAAAACTAGATCCAGTGAAACAAGCTGGAAATACATTCATCTGTTTCTCCCATTTTAACAGACTGGTACATGGCCTGGCAGTTATGGCTTTGAATTTAAAAACGTTCTTCCTCAGCATGAGGTCCTCATCTTAGAATTTTTATAGTTGGATGAACTTGAATTTTAGCAAATTTCAGACCTGGAAAGAAATGCCAAAGCAGCTTACCATACATGGTTCAGAAAGCTGTTGCTAAAAGTGGGGAGGCATCTTTTTAATACATCTTCCCAAAATAAGTATTTAATTACAAATTGTTACAAGGTGCAGAATCATTTCCAGCTGTCTTGACTGAAATGCATCAATGTATAAGACGTTAATGCAATATATACTAAGTACACTATATCCACCTCACTAAAAAATAAAAGGTCACTGTGTTTGAAGTCAGGTACTAGTGAGTGTTGGTCCTTTTACGGAAGTGAACTTATTTCTGCTCGTCTTGGGGGGGGGTGACTGCTCTCCAGGTGCTGCTCTGGGTTCACGGAGTGCCAGCCAGCCAAATAACATGTGCTAGCAAGAGGTACCCAGTGAACTCTGGAAAGCTCACTAAGGGGGAAAACTCACTTTGGCCTCCTTAGGATTATGGGATAAGGCCAGGAGATAGCTCTGGCAGTTGCAGGAAGAGGAAATTCATAGGAAGTGGTCATATCTGCTATTAATTTTTTCCTTTCTTTAAACATACCCAGTGCTCTTTCAAATTGGGTTTTAAAAACAATACAGAAAATCCCTTGATAACAAGAAAAAGGGAAGGAGGGGCACAAGTACCCACAGGGATAGTTCCTTCTGGTCTTTTTTCATTATTTTCTAAGGTTGAGCTTGGCTGCCTATTCACATTCTCTTGGCCCTTCTCCTTTTAGTGTGGCTTCAGCTGGACAGTTCTGCTGAAGTTGCTTTCATGTTTTCACGTTCTTGTCCTCATGTTAGCCATATTTGATAGTGTTGATCTCCTTGCCTCTGCAAAATTTCTGCCATTAGCTCTGGCAGCCACTAATTTCACGGTACTTTGGTCTTTCTGCTCAGCCACCTCTCCTTCTCAGATCCCTTGCTTTGCTCTTGGTCTTCTTGTGTGGATGTAACAATAATGGTTGGCATTCCTTACATGTTTCTAGTGCCAGGCACTGGGTGAAGTAACTTAAAAGTACATGTCATTTTGTCTCTAACAATTTGAACTCTTGTGATCCTCATTTTACAGATAGGGTAACTGAGGCATCATCATTAATTCATTTATGCACAAAAGAAGAAAAGATAATTCTAAGACCTTTCTACTTAGAAAGGTCTTTATCTTTGTATTTTTTTTTAAGTTTTTATTTATTTGTCAGAGAGAGTGAGAGTGAGCACACAAGCAGAGGGAGCTGCAGGCAGAGACAGAGGGAGAAGCAGACTCCCCACTGAGCAGGGAGCCCGATGCAGGACTTGATCCCAGGACCCTGGGGTCATGACCTGAGCCAAAGGCAGACGTTTAACCGACTGAGCCACCCAGGCATCCCAAAGGTCTTTATCTTCTAAAATCATAATTAATTTGAATTAGAATCTAAACTTAAATACTAAAACTAATTTGAATTTTTTTTGTCATGATCACTCATCTTGAAAAGCCTTTAGAATTTATAGTTACAGGATATATACATTAAGCTTTCTAGGTCTAACTATCATAAAGGGGTTGTACAAATGAAGTTCAAGTATAATTTTATCACAACTAGATAGAGTATGATTATATTATAGTGTTTTTCTCTCTTTAGCTTTATTACTAAAATTTATTCATTTTATTTTTTTTGAAGATTTATTTGAGAGAGAATGAGAGCGAGAGAGAGATTTTGAGCACACACAGGGAGAGAGAGAGAGAAAAAGAGAAGTAGACCCCCCTGCTGAGCAGGGAGCCCGATGCGGGACTCGATCCCAGGACCCCAGGATCATGACCTGAGCCGATGACTGAGCCACCCAGGTGCTCCAATTTATTCATTTTAAAAAACTGTCCAGAGTCCCTTTGGTACTTAAACTAATTGAAGACTTATATTTGCAAAGCCTCAGGTGGGCTTTCATTAGCTAGAATTGAATCAGAAAGAGCGAGCAAGACCTAAAGACTTGATTAAAAACAGGAAACAAATTTTCCAAATAGAATATGGAATATATAACATTATTCTTCTGTAGAGGTGTTACCATTGCCCCTGTATTTCATGAATTACATCCCTGTCTCTTAAAGCCAGGCTCAAAGCCAAATCTGAGAATCTTGTGCTTTAACCCCTCCTCACCTGGTGACTGCTCTCTTTATTGTAGCATTCAGTCTGCACTTTTGCCACTTTGTGGCTGACAGATTGCTTCATAAAATGTTCTTGTTATTTCATTGTGTGTTGTCTTCCCAAGCAGCTTATGTAAGTATGACTTTGGGGACCAGGTACTATGTCGTATTTCTTTGGTAAACCCCTCAGATACCTTGTGGAGTGCTTATGATCTCTCATTTATACATCCAGGAGAAGATCTGTAATGGGGTGGGGTAACTCCTTAATTCTCAGAGAGTAAGAGTAAATGGACATTATTAGATTTTAACTCCTTCACTGCAAGGCTGGGTAATTTCAAGTGAATGGCCCTGATTGCAGTGGTTAGAGAAGGGAACCTGACTTCGGTGTCTACTGAAGGAGGGGCCCCTTTGCTTGAAAAACTCTTTAATGAAAGAAAAATATGAGTGATATAATTCAGTTGACTTTTAATTAAACTCTGTAGCCCATACACTCTTCAGTTAGGTGCCTGTCAAACCAGTTATTTGCCATAGTGGAAGTAGAAATAGTTTTTCATGCAAGGTTGGTGGTTTGCAAAAGCAGTGTTGATAATAAAGCCAGGAAATAGGACATTCATGCTGGTGTAATTTCCAGATTGGCCCCCAACTGCAGGAATCAAGAAAAAGAATTTTGATACAACAAAGGACTTAATGTGCTTGTAGTCTCCATTAGATTTACTGTTTGCTGGAAAAACACATATCAAAAATAGAGCATATGACTGTTTTTGATTCTTCTGTGAATAACCATCTCTTTAGAGACATAAAAAAGAAACTTAGTACAGAGCCCCACGCACTCCTCCTAAAATAAAAATTTCCTTATTTCAAGAACCATTTATTTGAAACAAAAGCCAGTCTTTAGGGCTGAAAACTTTAGGAACAAGTAAGATTGTGTTTTTGCCAGTCAACACTTGGAAGGTGTGTATGTAACACTGGTTGATGCTGAGCTTACTCCCCTAAGAGTATGGTTCTCATTAGGAAAGTGGAAAGACTTGTTTGCCAGATGTTAGGAACTGAACATAGGCCTGTTCAAAATGGTAGCTTAAAACCATGTTTTAGGTTGTCACTGATGGAATATACCAGTGAGAGACTACAGAAGAAAGGAATAACAATTTGTAGGAATGCAAATAAAATAAAGGTTGGGAATCTACCTCCAGATCTCTAGATCTTGCCCAATTAGATTCATTCCACTTGCTTACTTTCAAGTTCTTTATTTGGTACTGGCCAGCACTTTCACAATTCTGTTGGTACTTATAATTTTAGCAGCCTTTTAGTATGTTCCAGAGCAGTGCCTTTCAAAGTCTTTTGACTGCAATCCACAGTAAGAAATAACATTTTGCATAACCATTTAATATATGATATGCATGTCTGATGATTTCTACTTAAAAAATGCTGGTTATGACTCATTAATTTCATATCCCATTAATGGGTCAATACCTGCAGTAGAAAAAATGGCCTAAGATTCTGGTATTGCTGTATGTATTACTAATTTTTTAATTTTTTCATAGTGTTTCCTCCTTCTCTTCTAGATCTAGGAGCTCAGGATGCTATTTCTTAACTTGTTGGAGCCATTACAGTTTTAACTTATGCTTTAAAACCTGGAGCATGTAAAGTGTTCCTAAGCCTGCCATGGTCTCATTTTCCTAGTACTTAAAGGTGTTTACTTTCTCTCTGGTACCCTCACTTTTCTCTTCCAAGGCCTCAGACCTTTCAGAATAAAGGATGAAGAGGAAACAGTTGAGAAAAAATAAATGTTTAAAATAATAACCCAGCTTCTGCTTATAGGAAATAATTGAAGTAGGACTTCTGTTCTTTTTGGAAACAAAGCCAGCTGAATTGCTGCAATGTAAAGGTTATGGACTTCCTGAAATGGAACATAAGAAGTACAAACATGCTTTCAAGTGTATTTAAGAAAATACAAAAGTTTCTTAAATCAGGTTGTATTTATTAAAAGCAGAATACAAAATACCTTGGGATTCAAAGGTTGCCTCTTACAATGTTTATTCCCTAACAGATTCTAAGTAAAACAGTTAATCATTTCAAGGGAGGTAACAAAAGTTTTAAGAATTATACATCTGGTTGCAGACTGAGTTTATTCAAGCTCTGAGACCTCAGTTTGTTCCTCCAAGTTTTCAACCATTAATAGCCCAAAACGATTGCTTCCCTCATACAAGCATCTAGTGTCTGAGGTGGTTCCCACTCTGTTCTTTGACCAGCTGGTACTATGTTTCTTTTGCCTTCTTTTTTTTGAATTTGATTTACCCTTTGGTAGGAATAATTCAGCAGGGGCATATGACCTTGTGGCATTGAACAGATGTTCATATAGTTGCTTTGCCTTAGGGCACATGCTCAGGAGACTTTCTACAGAAGCAGATGTTAGCAGTTGTTGGCATAGTCCATGCACCAGGCTTCCACTATAGAGTCTGTTCAACGGAAGAGAAAAGTGTGTTGGTAAAGCATAGGTTCAGTGCAGAGACAACGGTCATTAACATTGGCTTCAACAAATGCAGCTAAACATTGAGAATTCTTCTTCTATAAAATTATTATTAAAATTACTTAAAAAAAACCTGTTCTTGAAGGAAGGAATGGAGTTGTTATTACAAACTTGGCTGATGATATTTAAAAACTTTATTATCAAAAAATGATAGATGCTTGCTAGTTCTGCAACCAGCCAAAAGTTGAGCAGGCCTCTTAACACTTCAAAGAAAAGGAATTAAAAATGTCCAATAAACCAAATAGGCCATCTGTTGAAATATGAGAAAATTTAGTGGCATCATTTGCAAGTTCACTGATTCACTTGCACTGAGAACCTACTTCAGAAACATAAGATGGGATTAACTGGAAGCCACAAATTTAATATATAACTTAATGACAGAGTTCATCAACTGGTGCCTTAGCAACTGATATAGAACTGTCATTTAATCAGTGTAAGATCATCATTTAATAAGCTCTAGTAATGCTGAGAGGCAAGAACAGTCCTGCTGAAATCATGAAGAGAACTGTTCGGTCTTGTTTTTTCTCTGTTCTGTTGTAAAGGGATTTGTGGTAGCTAGAGAGGATCCAGTCAAGAATGACCTAAATTATTTAAGGAAAGGCATAAAGAATCCATAGGTCAAAGGCCAGTTAATCTTACTGTAGAAGGTTCTAGGGTTAGCTCAGCAGATATTAGGCCTAGGGATGTATTAACAATATTTACTGCTTTAGGAAGCTTTATACCTTAAAACATTTAAAGTCACACCAGCATATTTTATATGCCTCCATTCATATATCACTCATTTATCTGACAAATATTTGAGTACTTACTATATGTTAGGCCCTGGGGCTACAAAAGTAAAGAAAATAGCTAAGTCCCTGTCCTCACAGAGCTTGCATTCAAGTGGGGAGAGACAAAGCATACCTATAACCTCAGCTCCATTTGCTAACAGTCTCCCCTTTATCTTCCTCCCTCCCTCTGGGATTTCCTGGATGGACAATCACCAGGAAGTCCCAACCCACTGAATGTAGTAGCACTTTTTCACTAGCCCACACTCTACTGCTATCTTTCTTTCTTACCCAGCTTCAACTACATAGTCCAACATAATGACTTCCTGGCAACAGGCTGCCTCTCCCTTCTTCATACTTACCTGGCAAAACAAAAACCCTAAAGTTCACTGAAGCATCTAATAGTCATCTCACTAGAATAAAAGCTCCATGACAACAGAGATTTAAAAAAAAAATGTTTTGTTCACTACTCTCTAGCACAGAGTAGGCATTTAATAAATATTTGAGTATGTGAAGAGTATGCCAAGTGGTAAGAAATGGAATTTACAAAAATCCAAAAGAGTAATAGGAATAGAGTGACTGGAAGTAGAGAATTAATATTCCAGAAGGGTAATCAGAAAAAGCCTTAATAAAGTGATATTTGAAAAAGACCTGAGAGAAATGAAGGAATGAGTTATATCCTACCAACTGCCTCTTTTCTTACTTTACGGGGCTGGTTTTTTAATCTTTGATCTAATCATGGAAACTTTTTGGGAGTATGGAAAAAATTAGTATTTCTCCAGTTTCCAGCTCTTCGGCTATTATAGTGATCCAAGACCAATTATACTAAGATTAATTTTTTAAACATAACTTAATGTGCTTTAAGTATAAATAAAAGTATTTACTTCTGTGTGCAGCCATCTGAACTAGTTTCCCGTGGTGCTTACCGAGTTAGGTCTGGTTCCGGGAGAGGAGTGGACAGCAGCTGATTGAGATACATCCCCATCTGCAGACAGCACTGCCACTGACAGAAGATGTGAGCTGTGTCTAAGTCCAGTCTCGTGCCCGGCCGCGTCTGCTCCTTCACTCTTTGGAATTCTTCATACAGCATCCTAGCACCATCTTCCCGCAGATCTTCCTTATCTAGACAAAGAAACAACCCGAGGGCAGTATTTCCAAAAACACTGTATAGCTTGTAATTTTCTCTCTATATATAGGACTTCGAATTCCATAAAGAAAAAAATTAGTTTAAATAACCAAAATGCTTTTCTCTTCTGGCCCTTTACTATTTTAATGTCAATGTGAAAGCCTTGCTGTGTAAATTGAAATATTTATACTGAAAT
Source organism: Mirounga leonina (assembly GCF_011800145.1). NCBI lineage: Eukaryota > Metazoa > Chordata > Mammalia > Carnivora > Phocidae > Mirounga > Mirounga leonina. The sequence goes on from NW_023270268.1 coordinate 27,540,404, forward strand.
GCCTTTTTAATGACAACCTAACTTTATTCAACCCCAAAGTACTTTTTTTCCTTAAAATAATATCTCTTCCACTGGTTTACTACCTGACCTTAAACATACATCTGCATCTGAACTCTCCAAACCTTAAATCTGTCTCTCTGAAAAATACAAATTACTATTAAATATCATTCTCTTCACTGTTCTCGTTCACTAAGTTTCCTTCCATGGAGGCCCCTACGCTATAGTGCACTTAACACAGCCTCTGTGTTCAAAGCACACTTTAACTTCTGCTTTGTGGGAGGAAAACAAAAGCATGACTCAAGGAGAATATGGTCAGTCATCTACTTCACACAGTAGAGAATAAGAGGCAAGAAGCAACAACCCTAGGAAACGAAGAGTGCTGCGTGTGTTCAACTGTAAAAGCTTCTGCACGTTTGCTTGTGCAGGGGCGTACAAGATGATACCGGACCAACTGGAAAGTAATAAAAAGGAGGCCCACCTTTTACCAATTAGCGAGCAGCAAGGCACTGAGCCTGCCTGGGTGCGGGGTCCACAATTCCTAAAAGAAAAGAAACAGACCCTTGACATGCCCCTTCTGTTGGACTCAGGTAAAAACTTCCCAGGCTTGTGCCCTGAGAATATTCTTAAACTAAAGTTATTATTCAATGAGAGAAAACTAACAGAGGGCCTTCACTTGTTTGGCATTAAGTTGGCTGTCCTAGAACAATAGTGCCTTCTGACAACTACTCTCACACTTGGGGGTCCTGGAATCTAGACTAGTTCACTCTCATTTAACTTATTTTAAAAAGTAAACTCCAGAGTAGCACTACCCACCAGAACTTTCAGCAGTGATGGAAACGTTCTGTATCTGTGCTGTCCAATTCAGCCTCTCGCCATATGTGGCTACTGAGCACTTGAAATGTGCGTGGTGTCAAGGAGAAGCTGAAGTTTTAATTTAAATAGCCACACATGACTAGTGGCCATTAGATTAGATATTAGCACTGTTCTGGAGTGTGACAATGATTATACATGTTTAGATAAAGTGTTAAAGCATTCATAATCTTTTAAAGGGAGTATTTCCACTAGAGAATTGAAGTGCTCCAGTGCATCCTCATTTATTTCACCTGATACTTGGATGCAGCTGAAACTGCCTTAAAGTGTATTTCTATTATAGAAAGAAAAGTTACTATTTTTACCATCACTAACACACTAATTGAAACTTACAGTGGAGAAAAAGTAAAAACAAAACAAAAGAGCACAAGCATGAATGTTTATTATGGTTGTAGGTATTCAGAAGTTTCACCAATGGACAATTTTAAATCGGTTTCTAGTGATGATGTTGCCACTCTATTGATAGGGCCAGGGTACACGGAATACAGAATGTAACGGGCACATTCTACAGTCACACTTCATAGATTAAAGCATTAGGTGCCACAGAGCAGGTGGGACAGTACCAGCACATCTTCACTGCTGTGCCGTTGTAGTCAAGCTCTGCAGCACAGAGCCTGGCACACACAAGTGCTCAGAAACATCTGCCAATGACTGAGTGCTATTTTGTGCCTCTTCCTAAGTTCTGGATATAACTGATGGGAGTAAATAATGCAAAATTTTTTTTCATTTCCTTAAACTTGTGATTATATGCAAGTAGCATGCAAATACATACTCCTGGAATTTCCAGATACCTACCAGGGCTGGTTATTATGGCATGCAAGGGCCCCATCAGCATCCCTAGCAGTAAGGCCTGCAGGTGATGTAGCTTTGCCTTGGACTCTGTGTGCTGCAACCAGTAGCAACTGACGGAAATGGGCAGCTTCAGTGAAGAAGGGATTGATTCCAGGACCGTCCGTTTCACCTTCAGGGTGTCTAACAGAAGTATCTGCCGTTTGGCCAGGGACAGCTGAAAATACATACCAAACATCCTCCAAGTTACTCTGGGGAATGTCTGTTTTTTTGGTTTGTTTGGTTTTTTTCCCTAGTATGAAGAGACTTTAATGCAAATGAATTGCTCTGTCAGTTTATCATCTTCCTGTGGAAAGAAATCAGCCACATTCAAAGCATTGAAAACACTGGGTGCTTAATAAATATGGTTGAATGGATACATTGTCTACCCTCACTACACAGCCCTTGCTCATGTCATTCCATCCTCCATGTAGGCTGGTGAACATCTTCAGTGGATATATCACTTGGGAAGCTTGTTAAAAAATTCAGTCCTCAGGTCCCACCCCCTAAATTTTGATTCAGTAAATTTGTGAGGAACCCAGGAATCTGAATTTTAACTATTCTGCTTTGAGAAACAAAGATCTATACTTAACCCTACTCTTACTTGCCAGTGAATATTGAGGCCCCACCTTCTTCATGGTGCCATTACCGATCACCTCTAGAAGGCAAACTTAGATTATATGCATATCATACAAGCTTCTGTTTGTTTGGGTCCTGTCTCATGTCCCTATCCGTAAGGTGAATGTTTATTATCTTTTTGTTTTCCCACACAGGGTAGCTGCTTGTAGGTGAGAGAGATAGTCAAGGGAGATGGTAATATTTAAGGACTACCTCACTGTGCTTGCAGTAACACACCACACTCACTTTTACTCCATGCTTTAGAGTGCACTTCAAATAAAAGCAAGTTAACAGTTATGAGGGTTTCAGGCTTCTTGAAATAACTTTATCTTAATGAATCTTAAGAACCATAAGGGACCTTCTAGATCACACGCTTCTACAAATAAGGAAATTAGGACTATTAAAAGGGCACCTTCAGAAGAACTTTATGATCAAACTTTAAGAGAGAAAAGAGTTGTATTCCTAGTGTCTACATGCAGCCAGAAAATGATTTCTGTCTTAACTTTTCTGAAAGGATGAAACAATTGCTCAGCATCTAAAACCTAGTTTGTAGTCAGTGTGTTGACAGCTGGGAATGGACATGTTAACCTGAAATAAAACACACCATAATTGACAAAATAGTTTCATCACTGATGCATGAGAGTATTAAACATAATGATTTATAAACACTGGTTTTAAAATTCTGATACTGATAAGCTTTTTAAAACTAAAAATATGCAAAATGCTTTACAGTGTAATCAATCACTCCTATGGGGAGTAGCAATTAACTACTTAAATTTAGAGTAAAAAAAACTATGATCTCAACTGGTAGGAAAACACACCAAGTAAAGCTAAACATGAATTCTTTTCTGATATATAATGCTTAAATTATTGGATTCTCTAGCCAAGTTACAACTTTTATGAACAAAGTGGAGTTTGGGCTTTGACTTTAGAGGTGTTCTATCTCTCACTGTACAGCATTGGGCAAGTTTCTGAGCTTTTCTACAGTCTGATTATCTGTAAATGGGCTTATAATGAATTACACAAGATGTTTCATGAAATCCACCAGTTCTCAGCCCCTTCCAAAAGAGGAACTGCTGCTCACAGCCCTTAAATCTGGTTAGGTTTTACCCCATGTGACAACTCCTTTCCCTTACCCGGAGGTGAAGGAAAGCACAAACATGTAGGAGAAAACCCCACAGAGAAACAGAGACACCCAGAGAGAGGCTGGTCTTGGCATTGTCTTACTCCCAAAGAATAATCCACTTCCATCTCTCCTTATGATTAACCTCTCATTGGTTAACTTGAGCGGAGCTCTATCCACTGCAACTAACAAAACCAAAATGGAAACCCTACCCACAGTGGTTACTGTGGGAATTAAATATAAAGTTTCTATTACAACAGCTGGCACAAGGCAGATGAAGTATTATTACTACCTCTAAGTGAACAGATAGCTATCACAAAATTTCTGTTTGTATACCTGCATTTGTCTTTGGAATCACATTTGCTCCTGATACCATTTAGAATTATCATGGGCTAATTAGAGTTAGCAACATTGAGCTAAATAAAGAATTGATGAGTTTATGCCTAGGGAAAGCCGAAAGATCTCACCACACAGAAAGTGAACTAAAATTTCACACTATTTTGAATACAGGTAAGTGATGAGAACACTTGTCATCTCCACTTAGCAAGGAGTATAATCATCATACTACACTCATTGACTCAACTGGATTTTTATATGGGGGAAAACGTGTCCTGATCCCTATGTCACACCATACACAAAAGATCAGTTGTAGATAGATCACAGATCTAAATATGAAAGGCAAAAAAACTGTCATGACCTTGAAGTAGGCAGTAATTTTCTAAGTAAGTCACAGAAAATGATAATCATAAATAATAAAAAAATTGGACTATATTAAAAACTTCTGTTCATCAAAATATACTAGAATGAAAAGAACCTAGAGAATGTGAGTCTGTTTACATGTTATTTGACAAAGGACCCATATATAGAAATAAAAAGCCAACAGAAAAATGGGCAAAAGACTTTGAACAGGAAATTATGTAACAATATCCAAATGGCCAATGGGCACATAAAAGGTGCCCAAATAAGTCATCGGAGAAATGCAAATTAACACCCACCAAATTGGCTAAAATGATGCCACTATACAAACATCAGAATAGCTAAAAAAATTTTTAAAGGATAAAGTGTCAGGAAGGGAGTAAATTAAGAGGAACCCTCATAAGCTGCTGGTGGGAATATTAATTGGTTAAACCACCTTGCAAGACTGTTGGCAATATATCTTGTAAACTGAACATACGCATATCTTCTGACCTAACAATGCCACTCCTAGTGGTATATGCAATAGAAATGTGTCCATATTTTCAATAAATGATGTGCACCAGAATGTTCATAGCACTATTCATAATTGCCCAAACTGCAAACTACCCAAATGCCCATCACCTGCAAAATGGATAAGTCAACTGTGGTGTATTCCCACATAGCAATGAGATATAAATGATCTACAGCTTCTCACAGTGATGTGAATCTCACAAACATGTTGAATAAAAGAAACCAGATAAGAGAATTCATATTATATGATCCCATTTTTATAAGATACAAAAAGTTAAAACTATTCAATGTTATTACAGGCCTGGATAGTGATTACAGGAGGTGGGAGGGGAGCGCTTGAACCAGACATTAGGAAAAGCTGTTGGGGTGCTGATAATGTGTCTTCATCTGGGCGTTTTTTACATGGAAGTGTCGAGTTGGTGAAAATTCATCAAGCTATACAATTGTCTGTGTACTTTGCTATGTGTACATACTCAGGGAGGGATGAATTGCAAAGAGGCAAGGGGAAACTTTTAGGAGTGATGCATACATTCATTATTTTAATTGCAAGATGGATTCACAAATGTAAACAAACTCATCAAAACGCACACTTTAAATATGGGCACTTCACAGTACGTCATTTCTCGATAAAGCCATAAACTTTTTTTTTTTTTAAGATTTTATTTGACAGAGGGCGCCTGGGTGGCTCAGTTGGTTAAGCGACTGCCTTCAGCTCAGGTCATGATCCCGGAGTCCCGGGATCGAGTCCCGCATCGGGCTCCCTGCTCAGCAGGGAGCCTGCTTCTCCCTCTAACCCTCCCCCCTCTCAAGTGCTCTCTGTCTCTCTCATTCTCTCTGTCTCAAATAAATAAATAAAGTCTTTAAAAAAAAACAATGTTTAAAAAAAAAGATTTTATTTGACAGAGAGATATAGTGAGAGAGGGACCACAAGCAAGGGGGAGTGGGAGAGGGAGAAGCAGGCTTCCTGCTGAGCAGGGAGCCTGGTGAGGGGCTCTATCCCAGGACCCTGGGATCATGACCTGAGCCGAAGGCAGACGCTTAACAACTAAGCCACCCAGGTGCCCCCATAAAAAGTTTGAAAAACTCTCCAACACAGCACCATTTATGTTGTGAGGAGAAATAATTTTAACAAAATATCATCATTTAGAATGTTGCTAATTTCAATTTTATTGGTATAGGTAAAGTTTTAATAAATCCCTTCTGTTTGGAATTTGACCTATGCTCAACTTTCTACTTCTGTAACCCTGGAAACGTGATAAAGTTGTTTTACTTAGCATGGTAAGAATGACTCTTGGAAAACTGCATCTGGATTTGAACTATAAATGAACTGTAAACACCAGATGGGGACATCATATCATGGGGCTTCCCTGAGCACAGTGACCTATATTTAGGCATGGCCCTGCAGGGAGCCTGGAAGCTATGTTTATGGAATTGTTACAAAAAAGGAGGGGGAAGGAGGCCAGTGAGACCTTTTCTTTCTTTAATTGAGATATAATTCACATGTTATAAATTCACCCTTTTATTTATTTTTAATTTTATTTATTTATTTTTATTAATTTTATTTAATTTTAATTTTTTTTATGGTCAGCCATCATTAGTTTTTGATGTAGCGTTCAAGGATTCATTAGTTGCATATAACACCCAGTGTTCATCACAACACGTGCCCTCCTTAATACCCATTACCCTGTTACCCCATCTCCCCAACCCCCTCCCTCGGAAATGCTAAAGTGATTTTAGTATATTTATAAGCTTGTGCAACCATCACTAATTCCAGAACATTTCAGCACCCCCAAAAAGAAACACTGTTCCCATTAGCAGTCATTCCTCATTGCCAAGGAGGCACTGATACCCACCTGATGTGGATCTCATTTCCTCCTGCCTGAGCTGGCACTAATGGGGAGATTAAAGAATTTAGTCCCTAGCCAACAGTGTAGGCCAGCTACTGGCATTACTACATTTCGGGCTGGATAATGCTTGTTCTTGGGGGAGCTGTCCGGTGCATTTTAAGATGTTCAGCAGCATGCTTGGATGCTTCCAACTTCCCAATAAATGCCAGTAGCAACACCCCTCCCTCCCCCAACAACCTAAGTAGTGATAATTGGAAGTGTCTCCAGACATTGCCAAATGTCCCCTGTGGGAGGTAGGGGGACAAATCATCCCAGTGGAGAACCACTGGTGGAAACTGTTGCAAAAACTTCCACAGGAAAGAAAATCCTGATTCAAACTGCTGGGAAGCTATGGTTGCTGTCCTACATGCTTGAGTAGACCTACCAGGAATGGTCTATGAGAGTCTCATGAATCTGAGTATTAGCTGAATTTAAGAAAACTCTGAATAGACACTGCAATTGGTATTTTAAGTTTATCTGCATTTAATTTGTAAATTTAATTGTGTTAGCATAAGCAGTTTCATATTTATAATTTTTTTGAGAGAGAGAGCGCCCAAGCAAGGATGTGAGCAGGGAGGGACAGAGAGAATCTTGAGCAGGTTCCATACCCAGTGCAGAGCCCTTCTCGGGGCTCGATCTCAGGACCCTGAGCTGAAATCAAGAGGCAGATGCTTAACTGACTGAGTCACCTACGTGCCCCTCTATTTATAATTTTTAATATATTTATGTAATATTACAAACAATAAACACTGGGATCCATAAATTATTTTTTACCTTGAAAAGTGGATTGGTCTGAGTGTTACTCAGGTTTAAACAACACTGAGGCTAAGATTCATATTTTCAATATCAAACTAATCATCATGATGCCATAAACCTAAAGCCTAAGAAAAAGGTCCTCATCGATAAAAATGAAAAATTAGACCAAGCAAGAATTAGTATTAATCTTATTAATTGAAATCTGATGCAGTCTAAGATATTCATTATGCCTATGATCAATACCTTCAAGGCACACTTCTTTTTGCAGCTCAGAATTTTTTCTTTTTCTAAAGGCACATGACCCCAATTTATTAACAGCTAGTATCAACAAACTAGTAGTAATAACTGCAAAATAACACAGACTACTAAAGTAGAGTGCAAATGGCAGATCTGGGGCTAAAAACCTGGGTTTGACTGCAACCCTCTGGCTGACATATCACACAGTGACCTACTTTGAGTCCTAGTTTTCTCCGCTATGAAATGGGGGGACTAGAGCAACCAACCTCATTTGGTTACATTAAGAGAGATAATATGCATGAAAGCACTTTTTAACCTGTAAGATACTTTACAAAAATTAGATTAGTGTTACACTTACCTCAGTCAATTTGCTTAAGTCAGAATGATCCTTGGGCAGTTCTACTGCATTAACAATCGATGTTTTGATATTTTTATTAATCCTTTCCATTTCGCTGAAAGCTAGAGGCTGAGAAGGCAATGCATCCCAGGACATATTTTCCAGATGTGGAGAGGCATTCAAAAGAAGCCCATAGATGATTTGCCGGATGGGCAGAGATACTCTGTGGGCATTTGGTTGCTGCATATTTTCCACCTGTGTGTGAAGAATGGTCCTTCTTAGCACCAAAGCATCGCTGATGAAAGGAGATAGCTGGCCTTTGGCCAAAGCCACTAATACCCATTCTGGTAAGTCCAGATTCAAGGCGGCTGGACAGGCGTAAGTACCATACTGGAAAAAGTCCTGCAGCTTCACCTGAGATTGCTGGTATTCTTCCATGGAAGAGCAGAGAATTTCCTTAACATTTTCACGATCCTTTTTGGGGAGATATTTCAGAACATTATCCAGTGCTTCAGTAGGGTCGGCAAAATGAGATAACCAATTCAGAAGTCCCAAAACTCGGTGATGTCTCCTCCCCTTAGAACTGGTAGCTCCAAGAGGAAGACGTACTTTACTTAAGAATGTCTCTATGATGGGCAGATTAATATGATCATTTCCGCATAGCACCGCAAAGAGAGGCAGTAGAGCTTTATTCATATTGCTGAAATGATGGCAGAGTGCATCCAGGGAAAAGCACTTGGCAGGGATGTAGCAGTCCTGTGTGCCTTTGATAGTGTTCACATTTCTCCACTGAAAGCTATTCAATGGGCAAAACCCAGTTTTTAGGTCAAAGATGCAAAAGTCACTATCTGATGATAACACAGGGCAATTCCAATGATTAGCTAGTGTCATAATGTCCCGATCTGCTTCTGAAAAGCACTGGACAAAACACACCTGTAGCTTGACCAAAACCTGTATGAACACTTCCCGGATAAGTAAGGGACACACATACCCACCCCCACCAACAGAAAGGGAATGAGCCATCTGGATCTTCTCTCTAGCTCGATCCTTTAGAGTTTTAAGCTTTTTATCAGAAATGTCACATCCTCCATCTAATACAACATATGGACAGATATTACAAGCAAACAGTGATTCAAAGAATTTTTGTGCAACATCTGCAAAAGAATCATAGTCCCCTCCATACCGAAGTTCCAAGTTTGAGTTGAAGCAAAGCCGATGGAAGAGAGCATAGCCATCAATGACAATTTTTGTGTCTCGCAACTTCAAATCAGTGAAGAACTCATTACTGTGATCTTCCACAAAACTCATTAGTCCTCGAATACCCATGATGACTGTCTGAAGAACTGCCTGTTTAAAACACAGAACACACTTTCAATTGATGCTGTTTACTGGGGACCAAGTCATCATTTCCAGCACCACAAACCAACAGCAAATATTATGAACAGCTCTTTAAACAGAACATATTAGGTGTTAGCATCTCAATTCTTACCTAGGTGCTCAAGCAGCTTTCCCCATTTGTAACAAGGCACAAATGCAATGGTTTCATGGAGTTTAATCTCTGGATAGGGATGGAGCCTGTTGTTTCTAAAAGAAAATCAGTTGAAGTCCATTACTGACATACTTATAGAGACTACTGTGGACTCTGATATTGAGATAGGTAACGGTCACCATCATGCAACACAGAATATTTGTGTAGGGCCAAAATAAAAAGTCCTAAGCTATAAAAATGATACCCTCCTCAATCTCATAATTAATAAATCAGAGAGCACTGGGCTTCAGTTAACTAAAGTGTATAGGGTCAATGATATGGATCCAGTTTTTCTTTATTGACAATCAGAGTCTGGGAATTTCTTTTAGGCCTTGGCTTGTGTTAGGTCCCATCTTAATTGGCATAGTTTTGAGTAAGGAAAATTACTGCTTCATAAGCATGCAGGGGCTTACTCTCCAGTTTCACCCTAACCAGAGGCTCTTTCCATTTTCTTGTCTTTGCATATCTGGTTCAGTACCAAGAATATAGTTCCTTATCTGGCTAACTTAAGTCACAGGATGTGTGTTACTAGCTTTTCCTTTGGCCTCACACTCCAGTATGGCTCGGCATGGCACTGTCTTTATTTAAAACCATGAGATTTTGGGACGCCTGGGTGGCTCAGTTGGTTAAGCGTCTGCCTTCAGCTCAGGTCATGATCCCAGGGTCCTGGGATCGAGCCCCGCATCGGGCTCCCTGCTCCGCGGGGAGCCTGCTTCTCCCTCTGCCTCTGCCTCTCTCTCTCTATCTCTCAGGAATAAATAAATAAAATCTTAAAAAAAAAAAACAACCATGAGATTTTGTCAATCATGGATTTCTTTTGCATTAATTTTGATTTTTAAATATACCGCATTAAAATATATTTATCTTGATTACAGACTTTTGAGGTACCCTCTTGCATTTTGCGCCCAACTCATTTCACCCTAATTTTAGCCCAACCCTCAGCACCTTATCCGGCATAGCAGTTATTTATGTCTTGTAAAGCTTATGCGAACAGAGGCCATGTCAACTCATCCTAAACCAATTACAGGACCTTGCAACAGTTGCTGAACAAAAGCGAGCTGGATAGGAGAAAGGCGCACAAAAGGTCTGATGTTAGTAGTCAAACACAGGCCTTCATACATCACGCCACCACAACCCTTACAACTCGCTACCCGGACCAGCAGCAGAGCCCACCTGCATCTTCCTCCCCGAGCACCAGCCCTTCCATTAAAAGACTGCGGGCGCCTCTGCTGGAAACGCCCGCACATGAGACTCCAACCTCAAGAGCGGGAACCGGAAGTCTCCGGGTATGACGTCACTGGGAAGCTCGGTTCCACGAAGCCAGTGGTGCCAGACTGCGCCTGGGGCAGGTGCTCCCGGGCCTGGAGGCGCGAGGTCGCTAAAGGAGGGCCGGGAAGTAAGCTCCGAAATGGCGGCCGTCAGGTTAGGAACGCCAGACCGGTCGCGCCTGCTCGTCTTTCCCCGCCCACTTGGGTCGGCGCACACTTCCGCCTCGGGGACCCGCGCTGGGCCGCCTAGCCCCGGCTTCCCAGCATGCCCCACTCTGTCTCCCTGGCAACGGCGCACAACAGCGGCGCCGGGAGGTACTGGAGCTCGGCGGCGCGGCTGCACCTACGAGAGACCTGCCCAACATACGTCCCAGTTACGGGTGGGACTGTGGGCATGCCCCGGCCGCCGCTCCTCCGCCCTCGACACCGGAAGGTATGCGAAAGGCGAAGGGCGCTCCTCGGGGCGTGCCGGGCTCCCCGAAGCAGGAGAAGGTGATGGCTTCAGGCTGCCCCAGCCGGGACCCGCATCCCTGGGCCTCCATGCCCGCGACCCCTTCACTTCCCTCGGCTCCTTTCCTCCCGGATCTGCTCCAGTCTCCGGAGAATCAGTGTTGCCGGCGCCTCCTCCATATAGGTTAACCCGCTTTGCGAAAATGTAATTTTTAAAAAGTTGAGGCAAGGAATGTTCGTGAGACCTTTAAGGTTAGCGTTCTACTTTAGCAGAATCTGGTGTCAAATCTGCTTCCTCTCATTTATTAGCAGTGAGAGAACTACTTGACTTCAAACTGTGATACACTCTCCTTCCCTTGCCTTTTGCCCCCAACCAGCTAGTTTTACCTCCAAGGGTCAGTTTGCAGGAGGTAATCTCGCACCTTTCTCACGGTTCCCATCCAGCTTTCTAAATCTTCTCTTCCCGCCTCTCACTATCCCCCCCCCCCCTTTTTTTCCTCCCTTGGTCAACAGTCGGTGTGCTGGACGCTTGTTTGCCTTAACAAAACGTATTGAACACCCACTCTGTGACGGGAGCCAAGGATACAAAGATAGGGTGTGTTCCTGGAGCTCAACTTCATTCACAAGCTTCATGAGGTGGGGGCGAGGGAACGTTGACAAACGAACAGATAGTTCTAGAATCTAGACGGCAGGTGCCCTACTAGGGTAGCTCTGTGGTTGCACAGAGATTAATGGAATCGATGGCCTAAAGGTGGACTGGGGAAGGGGGTGGCAGGGCTGAGTCTGGGAACCTAGTCCCAGAGTGCTCTGAGGGCCTGGCCAGACTGCTTAGATGACACTGCTGGGTTTAAAAGCTCATTTACAAATAGGAGTCCCTGGAAAATTGGACGTCTCAGAACTATTCTGTCCTTCACTAAACAGGGACCGTTAGCTCATCCCTAAAATAAGGAAAATTACTGGGTGATCGGAAGGGTTCTTTTCGGTTGAAAAGGCTGTGAGTCCATATATTTTTCTTAACACCTTAATTTGGCCAGCAAGTAGCACTTTTATGGGAGCACAGAAAGCAAACAAAATACACATGTAGAGGCCTGCTCTCCAACTGTTTTTTCAATAGTAGATTTCACTAATATTTTCTGTGATCTTTTTTTTTTTTTTAAGATTTTATTTATTTATTTGACAGAGAGAGAGATAGCGAGAGCAGGAACACAAGCAGGGGGAGTGGGAGAGGGAGAAGCAGGTTCCCCCCCCTCCGCCCCGAGCAGGGAGCCCAATGTGGGACTCCATCCCAGGACCCTGGGATCATGATCTGAGCGGAAGGCAGACGCTTAACGGCTGAGCCACCCAGGTGCCCCTATTTTCTGTGATCTTGATAATCTGACATAATTTTTTATTTATTCAGAGATTTTGAGGTATGGGCCCCAGCTCTGAAGTTCCAACGCAATGCTAATGTTGTTTTAGTATGAGCTCATAGCCACCAGATGATTTGGTTTCTTTCTTCCCTTTTTTTTTTTTTTTTTAAAGATTTTATTTATTTATTTGAGAGAGAGAATGAGAGACAGAGCACGAGAGGGAAGAGGGCAGAGGGAGAAGCAGACCCCCTGCCGAGCAGGGAGCCCGATGTGGGACTCGATCCCAGGACTCCAGGATCATGACCTGAGCCGAAGGCAGTCGCTTAACCAACTGAGCCACCCAGGCACCCTCTTTCTTCCCTTTTTTAAAGATTTTATTTTTAAGTAATCTCCACACCCGACATGGGGCTCAAACCCACAACTCCGATATCAAGAGTGGCGCGCTCTACCCACTGAACCAGCAAGGCACACCCCTCTTTTTAATTTTTTTTTTTTTAAGGCTGGTTACGAGAATACTTCTCACTGGCATCAGATAAAACTTAACTAATTAATGCATTATTTCAAGAAGAAAAATGCTGTAAATGGACATTTGCTATTTATGCTTAAATTTGAGGATTTTTGTGATTGTCACCACCCTGTGAAGCTTGTTGGTCATATACCCCAAACTATACAGATAGCATCTTGTTTTATCATTATATACAATAAGTTTTTGTGTTATAGCTTTGGAATAGTTGAATATGGAAACTTGACTCCAAGGCATAGACAGTCTTCAATTTAAAATCATGTTTTCTTAGATTTTAAACAAAACCCACTTTTCATGGTAACTAACAAAACATTTTACATTTTGATGAAATAAAAGTGATTTTATTGGGCATACACTCATATGAAACAGTCCTACTTTTCATAATCCTGCTGTATATTTATAGTTCCTTGAGGAATTATAACACATTTATATTCAGCTATCATAAAATACAATTTGTGGTTTGAACCGCATTTGCACACTTCTTGTTTCCAATCCAGAGTGATTACTCTATACACAGTGTGTATAATAACTTCAGAAACTGGACCAGAATTTGTTTAGGATGGGAAAAAAATTTGTTCTGAAATCTTTATTCCTCTTCACATCTATTCTAATAAGTGCAAATACCATGCTTTAACGTCTACAGAAAAAATTCTATGCTAATTTCTAGTTTAATCCGAACTCACTATTTGTTAATCAAAACAGACATAAGATGGGAAGAATTACAAAAAGATTGATGCAAATGTATAAATTTTTTTTTAAAGATTTTATTTATTTATTCATGAGAGACAGAGAGAGAGACAGAGGCAGAGGGAGAAGCAGGCTCCCCGCGGAGCAGGGAGCCCCATGCGGGACTCGATCCCAGGACCCCGGGATCATGACCTGAGCCGAAGGCAGACGCTTAACCGACTGAGCCACCCAGGTGTCCCGCAAATGTATAAATTTAAGGAAATTATAGTGTTCTTATATTTGGATTTTTTTAAGAAGTAGGTGGGGAGTATAAATCTTAAACACTGTTTAACTGTAACTCACTTTTGCCATATTTGGATGTATGAGGGAAGGCTCTCTCCTTTTTTTGTTTTTTAAAAGATTTTGTTTATTCATTTGACAGAGAGAGAGAGAGACAGTGAGAGAGGGAACACGAGCAGGGGGAGTGGGAGCGGGAGAGGGAGAAGCAGGCCTCCCACTGAGCAGGGAGCCCAATGCAGGGCTTGATCCCAGGACCCTGGGATCAGGACCTGAGCCGAAGGCAGATGCTTAACAACTGAGCCACCCAGGCGCCCCAGGGAAGGCTCTCTTCTTGTGGAAAGACTGTCTTCTACTAGAATCTGCCAGTATCACTACCTTTTAACATTTTTCTCTCAAGTCATTAAGTGTGGTGTCATTGAATCCACTATTCAAGGTGCAGGTATCAATGTCAAAAACTTATACCTATTGTTAGGAATACTTCAGCATTCTTTGGACCTGATCTCTGGTCTTTTCACTTTTAAAGGATTGACCGAAGCTACTTGGATGAATTTGGCCGTCTTCTAGGAGACTTGAATGTTAAATTTCTATATACAAATAAACCAGTTCTCTCTTGTTTGGAGCAATGCTGAAATTCCAAGAGGCTGCTAAGTGTGCGAATGGATCAATAGCCATTTCTACTTATCCAAAGACCTTGATTGCAAGAAGATATGCGCTTCAACAAAAACTTGGTAGTGGAAGTTTTGGAACTGTCTATCTAGTTTCAGACAAGAAAGCAAAACAAGGAGAGGAATTGTAAGTAAAAATGCTTCATACAAATTTTGAGTTGGCTGCCCTGTATGTGTAGCTCTTAGCTGATTAAGAACATGGGGTACCATTTGCTCTTTGCATTTAAGATTCCAAGAATTTAGTAAGCGAAAGAAAAGCTTCTTGAATGGTGTCCTCAGATAAGATTTTTAAAAGCATTTCAGCAGGTGAGTGAAGTACCCAAATGACCCAGAAAAGGGAAATGGGGTAGATGAAGTGAAAATATCATTTTTATGCATACCAGAATCTCAATTACACCATCGCTTCCACTTAACTTGATTGGGACTTCTTGAATGAGAAAGTAAGAATTGTTTATAATGATGGCAATTTTAGAAATGTTATGAAATGCAAATAAATGATAATTCATACTAGAGGTGAATAGGGGGTACTAAGGGAAATACGGTATTAATTTTTTTTTGCTTCTATGAAGGAATTTTTCAAAGTCTATAGTTATACAGCTCACAAATTAGACATTTAAACCAAACAGGGGCTCCATCTAAAATTAGCTTAATGATATTGAGGACCCTCTTGTTACTTCCTTTTCTTTGATTTTGATCGGACCCTTAAACTTTCATAGTAGAGAAAAACTCATAATGCTGTTGGTTGGTATGTCTGTTACAGATAAGGATGAATCTTCCTTTCTAGCTTGAAGTTGTTTGAATTTGCTACAGTGAAAAGTTAGTTAGAATTGAAGTTCAGATGAGAAACTTGTACATCAGAAACACAGGAAAAATAGAAAGCAGAAGGAAGAACGATCCAAGACATCAGCCCTTAACTCCAGAAGAACAGACTTCCATCCCATAATCTATTCTTTTTTTCAGAGGTTTTGAGGCTACTCTAAATTCTTTCAGCTTCTGCCCATTGGATTTAAAATCAATATGATAAACATTTTCTACTTCTTAACATCACATAGGAATTATAAAGGTAAATGTTGATGCTACTATTTTATTTTCAAAATCAACTTTTTAAATGGTCTCTATATCCAGAAGTTTAAAAAGTAATTATCTAGAATTCGTAGTTTTCAGTAAATTCCTGCATGAAGAATAGTGACAGTGCTGGTACTTTTCTGGTGTCCTTAGAGCATACTTCATGACTCCTATCAAAAAGAATTCTTCTCCATAAATCCTAGAGGTACGATTCCAGCCATGTAGAACAGGATGATAAATTTCTGAAAATTACTAGAGTACCTTTATGGAAACATTGAGAGTAAGACCTAAATCTGACCCAGAACGTGTAAAAGTCTCATTGTAAGTGATGTGGGGCCACAAGCAAATGGTCAAGAATTCTTGAGACATTTTCGGTGCAAAAAGGTGCTTTTATTATAGCAACAGGGTTAGGACCTGTGGGCTGAAAGAGCTGCACATTGCTGTATGAAGCTGGTGGTTTTATGGTTAGTGCTCAAGGGGGAGGAGATGAGCAGGGAACATTAGATCATAAATGTTTTCTTTGAATTTCTACTTGTAAAACTACTTTTGCAATAAAAAAAAAAAAAAAGAATGTAGCAGCCAGTATGCATTTGATCTTTATCGAAACTGTGCAGGCTATAGGTCAGCCTCTGGGCTAAAGGTGAATATTTTTCTGCTTCTATCCCTGATCATAAAGACTATATTTAATTTTGGTATCTTCAGTGAGTGAGGAATGTGAAGAATTTTAAGAGAATTCACAGGAGGGCTAAAAAGTTCAACAAAGGGATGCAAATTAATATATATGAAGACCAAACTTGAAAGCTTCAGACTTGAGATGGTGGGTGAGTAAAGTGTGTAGGTGTTGGGGGGCAGGGGGAGAGAAATGAGAGAGGGAAGGGGCTGGTTGGTTGGGAAGTGATTTGTCAATAACTTTTCCTGTACTTGCACTACTAGTCTGAAAACACCTAACTTGAGCTGAATATGGCAGATGAAGCCTAGGTGTGTGGAATGAATCCAATAGTGAGGATAATTGACAAATTATTTGATACCAGGAAGTCTAGTATAGAATCTCTTGAAAAAGAATCATCATCATCAGAATCTCTACAACGTATTACATACAGGCTACATTCAGCCTTCAGATGTGTTTTGTTTGGCCTGAATAGTGTTTCTTTTTTAGTCTAAATTAGTTGCCAGTATTTTAAAAGGGCAGTGTTATAAAAATCGAGCTTTGCATTTCTCTTGGGGAAAATACAAACCAAAAGATTTGGTGACATTTGCTGACACATGGGCTGGAGGTGGGTAGCAGCCGCCCCCTTTAGTTAGACCCTGTGCTCTTTAATTAGCCACGTGCTGCTACTCTTCACTGTCTCTTATACGCAGCTGTATCACACCTTTCTACTACCTGCCTGTCTTTGTAGACATTTGATTTTAGATCAATTGATTTTAGAACTCTCTGCTAAAATCATGAAGAATCATGGCCTTAGCTGCTCACAAAATCCTAGAATGCTAGAAGGAAGGCTGTAACTTGTCACAGTTAAGACCCCAGGGTTTGGAGGTGAACAGGTCAAGATGTAAAGCCAGTCTTGTTCTTAACTATAGGATTAAGGTTATTCAGTTTCCTAATCTGAGCTTTAGTTTTCTTATCTGTAAGATGGATGTAATACTTCATTGGACTGTAATAGGGCTAAATAAGATATCTATCTATCTATCTATCTATCTATATGTATAGAACATCAAGATAAATAGATATTATATAATAAAGATTACATAATATATAAATATAAGATATATTTATAAATAGATAAAAATTTATTTGTAAATGTGTAAAATATAAAATATTATCATATTACCTTATGGATATCATTCAATAGCAGTTGAGATTCATCTTATTTGTAAATAATCCAAGTTAAAGGAATAATTAAAGGAAGTCTAATAAAACTTTATCTAGTCACCACCCAATAACTGCAATTGGCACTCTCTATTAAAGTGGAAGTTTTTCTTTTGCATTGTACTTTTAAGAGAGAAATCTCTCAAAGCAATCTGATCTCAAGGATGTGATTTTAAAATCTTATTTAAGGATCTTTCTTGAGACTGTAGCAATTCTGTTGTCATCTCTTCTTTTTTATCTCTATGACTGTCCAAAAGCAATTGATCCTCAGAATGTTGACCTTTTAGCTACATAAGATAGCAACTCATCAGTGATTATGTTTAATACATGTACAGAAGCAGAAAACTAAACTCATATTTTTTTAGATTCTTTCCCCAGAGTGTTGACAGTTGAATCTTCAGTTTGTGAGCAAAGCACATTAATTAGTACCACCCATTCGCCAAGCAATTTGATTAGATAAGGTTTTAAATTATGCTTTACATATTAGGCCATAAACATAGGGAATTGGTTAATGTCAGAGATGGGTAGAAAATAATACTTTCTAAAAAGATTTCTATGATGTTTTGAATGCAGTTCCCTTAATAGATCAGAGTAGATCTGACTCCACACCCCTGATCTTTTGAGATTATAAGGAAAGTGTATCATAACCTTATATACCAGACTGTGTCTTGGTATCCCTAGTTAAAAGAGTGACTTGGATATACCATGAGTCTGAGATGGTCCATAGGACACTTATTAATAGCCCAAGTGAAATCTAAGTTTATGTAATATACAGTTTTAGATTTAATCAAAAAACTTGACAAATAGTTATAGCTATCCTTTTCCATCAGAGTATTGCAATTTATCATTATGCCACTTGGGGGCAGCACTCTACCATTGACATTTTTCAAATACTGTGAATTTGTGCATTTTAATTACAATGCAATTACCACATTCCTTTATATTTTTATTGACTTTCTGCATTAGCTGTGGGATTAGAAAAAAGCTACAGGCATGACATTTGATTAATGTGTGTTTAGTGAGAGTTTTCTTTTTGGCATAAAGATCTGGCATTCCTTTTTTAGTTATCACAGTAGAATAAAATTAAACTTAAAATGAGTATTGAATGGCACTGAGGTCTTTTTTTTTATTCTGCATCATGAAATTTATAAAACAATATTTGGGAGTATTTTCTTTCATAATTATAGAAACTCTGGTCTAAGAAATGTAAGGATATGATAATGTTTTTTTTTTTAAAGATTTTATTTATTAAGGATATGATAATGTTAACTCATATTCGTAAATAAATACTGTTCCAATTCTACTTCATAATTTTATATTTTGGTTAAGCTGTCAGACTCTTTTTTTAAGCAAACCCACAGATTTGGATGAGCTAAGAAGTTCTTTGGCCCTTAGCATAGTGAATGTAACTTAATAGAAAAGATGTTAAGGAAGTAGGCTTACCCTAAGATGCATGATTAAACTTGCACATGATTACTTATACATGATTAATCATGGCCACAGTTGCAATGAATTTCAACATTCATCTTATCAGCATAGAATTCTGGTTATAATGGTGTTTTAAATTTCACCAACTTAAAATACAGTGACATTATTATTTAGAGTTGATTTTGTGCTGTAGTCTTTTAGTTTGTCAACTCTTAATTTATGTATTAAATCTTTGCTTTGTACTAAGCACCAGTGAGGAGACTGAAGCAATAGCAGCTAAGGCTTGGCCCTCAGGAGCTTCCAGTCTAGAAGAAAGATAGAATTAACATACATAAAACAACTAGCAAACAGTGTAATGTTTAAACATCTGTGTGGCAGGTTGCTCTCGGAGATGTTGGCCACTGTCCAGATCCCTTCCTAGCTACCTATGGTCTTTATTTTACTAGTTTCTGTGCATTATCAAGAGCTTTCATTTTTTCCCTCTTAAGTCCTGTCCATGTAAATATCCAAATATTTCCTTCTTTAACACTGTACCTACACACTGGCCTTTGCCTAAGTATGGTCAGCATAGTTAACATGGAAATAGTTTCTCTCTCCACAGAGCATTTCTTCTCAATATCAAATGTCTACAGCATGAGATAAGGACTGGAATTAAATCAGAAGAGTTACCAATCCTTAGAGAAATGTCCTCAAACCTAGGCCCCTGCCTCCTGGGAGAGCTTTTAGGCCTGTAGTAGAGCAGATTTTTACCAGTCCTAACAGGCAGATTTCCCACCCAGTCACAGAAACAGAAAGGAGAGGAGGCTAAGAATTGCTGCTAGAATTGGTCACACTGACACCAGAGGGGAGAGGTCCTTAGACCTTAAGAGTAAATGAGGTAAAAAGTCATAAAGGTGCAACAACAATAAAAAAATAAATTAAAACCTAAAACAGTCTGGGTCCATTATTGTCAGATAGCTCTCTTAAGCCCAGTCTCTCCTGAGAGCATCTTAGACTTATGTCCTAGTTCCAGAATGTTCTATTGAGGTACAGTCATCAATGGGGCTGGGGCCAAGGGGGTCAGGATCTTTGAAGGACAGAACCATCTTTAAACCACCACACTAGGATCCAGTCTTCAGCTCTTCACCTTATACCTAAAGACGGTCAGTGTTGGTAGGGGCTCATGTTAACTAAATTCAGACAAGACAGATCTGTAAATCATGATGCCATTTTTTTATTAAGGATTTTATTTATTTATTTGACAGAGAGAAAGCACAAGCAGGGGGAGTGGCAGGCAGAGGGAGAGGGAGAAGCAGGCTTGCCCCCTGAGCAGGGAGCCCGATGCGGGGCTTGATCCCAGGACATTGGGATCATGACCTGAGCTGAAGGCAGACGCTTAACCTACTGAGCCACCCAGGCACCCATGATGACATTTTTTAATTCAGGGCCTAGAATGAATAGTCTCTCTTTTCATGTGCCCTTCCACCATTTTCTGATGCGAGTTCTGGAGAAGCTGAATATCTAATCAGAGGTGAAAATATAACCAAAACGAAGTAGGGGGAATAATTAGACTATTCGCTTAAGCCAAGTAAATGATCTCTTCTTCATGACAGAGAACATCGTTCCAAAGTGACCATTTTTCTCATAACTGTCAGACCCAGAGTGTATCTCCTAAATAGCTCTGGATGCACATACATTCAGTTATCTTTAGGGTACCTCCTTTTCCTATAATGAAAGTAATGTGCATACATTTTATAAAAAGTGCAGGTGTGCATAAAGCGGGAAAATAATCTATAATTCTGCCACCCAACTTCTGGTGTTTTCTCTGTGTGTTGACAAATATTTATTCACTCTTCTAAGGAAACATATGGCATTGGTCACAGTGGTTGCCTCAGAGAAGCAAGGGAGGATGAGAGTGAAGGAGACTTACTTTTCACTGAATCCTTTTTATACATTTGGAATTTTGTACCATGTGTAAGATAAAACACCCATAGAATAAAAAAAAAAAACAAAACTCCACATGTTCATTCAATGACCGTTGATCAGTATTTGCTAATCACCTGCTCTTCAAAGAGTCTGGTGGTCCTCAACCTTGCCCAAAGAATGGAATCACAGTATTTTAAAAATACATGTTCAAGGCATACCCCAGTATGTTGTTTTAGTTGGGCCGCACCCCAGGCAGCTGGATTTTTGAGCGCTTCCGGGTGATTTGAATGTGCAGCTAGGCTTTAGAATATCTGGTCTAGTGGGAGAGAACACTAATTGTATAATCATAAGAGTAAAAGTAATTATAAGCCTCTGTAGCCACTGTAAAAGGAAAGTCTTGGTTGCTATGAGGTATGATAGACCCATGTAAGCCAGCAGCATGGCGCTGGATGAGGCAAGGCTTCCTGAGAATGTGTTGTTTCCGCCAAGATCTGAAGGATGATTAAGAACCAGCCAGTGGTTTTCTCACTTTATTGGTTTTTTTCATCAGAATTGCCTGGAGGGCTGTTAAAATGCAGGTTTTTGGGCTCTACTCCCAGAGTTTCTGGTTTAGCAAGTCTGGGTGGGGCCTGGGAATTTGCATCTTTACCAGCTGTTGCTGCTGGCCTGCAGACTATACTGTGAGGACCACTGGACTAGACAAAAGGGTGGCAGAACAGTTCCATTCAGTTTATGTATAATTTTGCATCTTTTTTTTTTTTTGAAGCACTAAAATATAGGTATTTTCCCATGTTATTAAGTACTCTTTAAAGTGTCATTGTAAATGCTCACATAATAGTCCACTGTATGGCATTGATATCAGTTAGCTCCCTCTTGTTGGATGTGTTGATTCTGGTAACCTTTTTGAAGCAGAAGTAAAAAAAGTATTGTACTTTTTAGCAGAGATTTAATATAATGACTGTTCCAGCATATCCTTTCTGACAGTGGTATAGCCCTGGAAAACTAATGAGGAACCAAGCTTCGATCACTGAGAAGTGATGGGCATTCTGTGCCATTCAACTGAAGCATATTTGGGCCAGTTATGAATTATGACCACGTTTGCTGACCTGCTCAGTTGTAATTAGAAAAAAAAAGAACTTCATCCATTTTCAAATTTATTTCTGACACAGTGAGAAGTAGAGAAATCAGTTTTTATATTGTATGAAATGAATGTGAAAAGCCTTCCTTTCTGTGTATAAGTTTTCACTGTTTATAAAAAAGGACATTTTTCCTCTTAGTGAATTAATAAATTGATTATAGTAGCCTGACAGTGTCAAAAAATAATTAAAAATGAGTAGTAGTTCTTACCAGAATACGTAGATTTTTATAATATTTGAAACAAGCTTCCAGCGACTCAGAATGTGAGAGTAATTTTCTATTATTTAATAGCCTTCAGCAAAGCTAGTGTTTATATATCCTATACCTACTAACACCTATTTATGGATTTCTGTCTGATTTAATCATTTTAATATATCCTTACTTTCAGTTTTGACTCATTCTAAACAAAACATTAGTAGATTTAATGAGTCCGACTTTGAGCCCATTTTATGTACTCTTATTAAAGCTATTATTTCTATATTATGACCAGGTGTTCTCCCCAGTGGGTATCTGGGATGGGAGGACCAGGTTATTGAGTAGGCTGAGTTAGTTTAATAGGATTCAGTGGTTATGCAGTGGAGTTATGAAAACAATTTTGAGGAAACTAATGATTTCTTTCCGTTTTGCCCTGCCAGAAAACAGTTTTCATTGTAATAATGAGGTCTTTTTCCCTTAAAATCTTTGATCTTTTAGAGAGATTATAATATGAAAGCATATTAAAATTTCTTTTAAAACAGCTTATGTTCTGGAGGATCTTGTGCATTGGTTCCTCTTAGGTAAATGTGGGAAGGGTTAATTTGAACTTGGACTTCACTGTGGGCTTTGCCAGTTCTCTGTCTGTAATAAAGTCAAGCCCCTGAGCTTCTGGCCATCTTACAACATTTAAGGTTTGGGAGATAGAAAGGAAAAAGAATAAAATGCAAGGGTGCACAGTTACTTTGACTTATCTCAATCATGGTAATGAAATCTACATTTTGGGGTAAATGATTTACATTTTCCTGAGGCTGCTTTGTTGCATGTATTAGCATAAAAGAAGCCATGAGCTTCTTTTCTGGTTTTTAATATTTACCGATGAGAGATGACTAATAAATAAAATATTTTAGGACGAGTAGGATGCAGGGAACCCCTCAGTTTCATTTTGGCTTGGGCAGGGGGCCAAAAAAGCCTGCTTTGAAGACTGAATCCAAGAAGCGTTTAGAAAGAAGACAACAGCACACAAAAAACCTTTTTTTTAATGCTTTCTTTTTTCTTGCATTGCTATTATTTGAAAGAAAATAAAAGTGAATTATTGAAAATACCACAGATAAGTTATTGACAGGAAAAGAGTGTAGGCAAATTACTGTGGTATATTTATTAGATTTTTAGACTTTAAATTCTTTGCTTATCCCACTCTGTTCTTCTGATGTATTATTTTGTTGGATTTGTGAGCAGGGAAGCTAATGGTTTTGCCAACACTGAATAATACCCTAGGAAATAAGGAAAATTATTCATTTAAATGTATGAGATGGGAGGATATCTAAGTTCTTTTGGTAAATAATAATTTAAAAATGTAACTGGATATGCTGGTCCCTTTACATTGTCATTGTTGATTACCCCAAATTTTTAAAATATAAGATTTGTGTAAGTCTACTATTTTAAATGTTATTTTGTCTCATTTATTCAGTAAGTGAAATTTTTTAAAAAAGATTTTATTTATTTATCAGAGAGAGAGAGAGGGAGGGAGCACACAAGCAGGGGGAGGGGCAGAGGCAGAGGGAGAAGCAGGCTCCCTGCTGAGCAAGGAGCCCAATGCTGGACTCAATCCCAGGACCCTTGGATCATGACCTGTGCCGAAGGCAGATACTTTACCAACTGAGCCACCCAGGCGTCCCCAATAAGTAAAATATTTTAAGGATGAGTGAATAATATGCCAGAACAAAACTTTATGTGTATAGTAGAGTTCAGCTTTTTCCCCCTAATCAAAAATGGAGTTTTTCAGAGAGATGAGCTGGTTTTTAATGGATTCCAGAGGAACCTCAGTAACCAAATCCAGGGTTTTTAATGGTTGATGTCAGAATATTTTTCAATATTTAATCTTTAATTTCTTGACCCAAAGAAAGCATGACACCCTTAAATATAATCTGTAACTAGCCCTTCTTGTTTTTAGTTCTTTTCAAGCAGCCTTCTTGTGAGACTTTTTTCTCCAATAGCTTTTGATGAGTCAAGCTGCCCAGCACTCTGCCTGACACATGGCAGGCGGTTCCCCTGGATCTATCACTTACTCCAACAGGATCAGCTGAGGGAGGCATCTTCTTAGTTTTTCCCTTTCTGAACTGATCTGGTTCTTTTTTTGACACATGCAATGACTTGTGGGCAATTTTGGCTAGCACCCACCCTTGTAACTATTTTGAACTGAAAATTCGAGTTGTGATTATCATCCACCGTTAAAGAACTTGGAATGAGATACATCTATAATGTAAACGTCAAAGAAATGAGAAGGTGGAAAGCTCTCAGGTTAAAATTAGTTTCTGGGTCACTTCATTGCTCTTGAGCCAATTTTCCTGGGAAAAAAAGTTAAGTTGCCATGACATCCATTTCTAAATAGTGAATTTAGAGTGATGTACATGACTTAAAAGTCAACAGGGCAGAAAAACAACCCTTATGTTACTATTAGTTTCTTGACCAGTTATTCCTAAGCTTAGTTTTTGGAATTAGTGATTTGTAAATTTATATTTGTATGGGAAATACACATGGTTGACACCACAAAGTTCTAAAAGTAGCTTGTGTGCCACACTAATTATGTACTGTGTAAATAATTTCATGTAGTATTAAAAATAAGCAGTTAATATTTTTTTTTTAATTTTTATTTATTTGAGACAGAGAGAATGAGAGAGAGAGCACATGAGAGGGGAGAGGGTCAGAGGCAGAAGCAGGCTCCCTGCCAAGCAGGGAGCCCGATGCGGGACTCGATCCAGGGACTCCAGGATCATGACCTGAGCCGAAGGCAGTCGCTTAACCAACTGAGCCACCCAGGCACCCCCGAAAATAAGCAGTTAATATTATATGACATTCATTGCTTTAAAATACCATGGAACTGAATTTCTATGCCATACTTTAACAAGAACACAATCCCTTTTTATTTCTCAGCTGCTTTCATGGCCCCTATTACCTGATACTTATAAGTATGAATGAGCAATTATGAAACCTCTGATATGCTGTAGAACATACTTGGTACAGCAGTGCTGTGATTTAGTAATTATGTGAAAAACCCACCTGAAGTTTTACTTATTGAAAAAGCAAACCCTGGGCATGAGGAAACTTTTGGGGATGATGGCATGCTCATTATCATGATTGTGGAGATGGTTTCATGGGCGTATCCATATGTCAAAATTTATCAAGTTATACACTTTAAATATGTGTAGTATACTGTATATCAATATTACCTTAATAAATGTGTTTAGAAAATATAAACCCTGGACTATGATATATGAAAGCCTCTAAGATCATTAAACTGGTTGATTTTGCAGTTGCTAGTGAAAATCATTGTAAAATTTGATAGTTTAAGCTGAATGTTGCTTTCTAATCTTTGGGTTCAGACCAGTCAGTCTTCTTGTTTTTAGTTCAGAGAAAAATTATAGGCTTTGCTTTTCATGACCTTTATTGAGCAAGTGAGGAAGGAAGTTTAAATTGTATGTTGATCCTCTTGTCATGTGTTCTAGGTTTCCAAATTTCTAAGAGTAGAAAATTTGGAATATTAAAGCTTTGATTAGAATGTGTCTGGGTGTTATATGCACCCAATGAGTCACTAAATTCTACCCCTGAAACTTTAGTAATAATATGCATTACCTACTAACATGTATTACCTTTAGTAAATGTTCCCTAAATTGGATTTAAATAAGAAGTTAAAAAAAAAAAAGAATGTGTTTGGGTGTCAGCTTCCTCAACTTCTCCCGTATATGGTGGGCACTCAGCATTTTCATTAAAGCTTGATTGACATTTCCACTTTTCTATTAGTTTGAATTTGGAGAAACCCTTAAAAACCTAATTAGGTTCCCTGCCTTCCCTCAGGGAAACTTTGAGGAAGATTTTTGGTCCAGTAGCCCTTCGTTGCCTCACTCTCTTCTTGCCCATCCCATTGGCCTTGCACAAATGCAGATAGTTTGGGTTTGGGGGCAAGATTAGCCAGTCTACTTTTTACAAAATTGGATTTGCCATTTGTTGGTCAGCTGCTTTTAATTCATGTTCTCTTTCGAAGATATTTCAGTACAGTGATTATTGAGCTCTAATGAGTAGTTTTATTATTTTTAGAATTGTTTTACAAAGGAAAAATTATAAGAAGGATCAATGACAGATGTGATTTGCAAGGCTGTTTAACAATACTTAGGGAAGTAAAGCGTTTGGATATTTGTTATGGATGGGACTTGACACGTATCTGAAGGTGACTTTTAGTAAGCCTTACTATCTTTAAAGAAGTTGAGTTTTGAGCTCATAAGGGTGAGTTACATTCAAAAGTTTTTGAAAACTGAGAAAAGCAGATAATTTCTTCAAGGTAAAGCTTATATTGGCATTATTTTGCTAGCCTGGCATAATTATAAAAACTCTGCGTGTGTATGTCTCTAATATAGAAAACTATATATATATACTATAAACTATATATACAATATGAAAACTATATATATGTATATGTATACACACACAGGTAGGTGTGTGTGTGTGTATGTGTAGACATTCTTGATTTTACAGTTTTTTGGTTCAGCACTAGTTTCAGCAGCAAAGGTTGTACTCGGCTGATAGCAAATATCCTTCTTTGATGGATGAAGAAGTCAGGGCTCAGTATTTCATAACCACACTTAGACACTGAGTACCCCTTGGGGATTTCTACTTTATAAAAATTCAGAAGGCGTTAATATGGCCCCTCGCTGAAAAGCCCACACTGAGAGGCACTAACTATACCCAGGCCTCTGCAGCGTGGGGTAATTGTGGGGTGTCCCCTCAGCAGCTGCCCCTGCCTTGTGTTAGGCCATTAGCTAGACTCACTCCAGGATTCCTTGGAAACTGTGTGCCTGCCTGAATAATTTATTACCCGGTGGTCAATTATTCATAACTCATTATTACAACCGAAATAAAACCTAAAACCTAAAGGTGGAATCATTCTGCCACTTATGAATATCCAGCAGCTCATCAGGAGATTGCAGGAGAGGTTGAAGTCCACACTGTTGCCACTGCCTGTTTGTTTCTCGGAAGGGATTCCAGAGAGAACAGCCTTCTGAAACAGTCAGAATCGATGAATGCAGGAACAGATGACTCCTGCTGGTTGTGCCGTATTGGTTCATCTATTCATACTGTTTATCTTTTTAATTCTGGCCTTATTTACACCTAGAAATAAAATTTCAGTTTAAGAGAATTTCAGAGACATTTATGGCACTGTTGGTTTATTAAACCACTCTTAGGAAGTAAACAAGGAAACAGAACTTGTCCTCAGAATATCTTTCAGGGTATAAAATGCAGGTACCTATAGTGTGTTTCATTGACATTAGTCATACTGCATTTGCTTGTTCCATTGGAGTTATATCTGTATTATATTTTGTTTATTGGACCCTATCTTTAATATAAATAAATGGCACATTTTTTTCACATATATAGAAAGCATTTTAATAAAAGTGCTATGAAAGTATAGCCAAAAGAAGCCTAGTTGTTATTTTTTTTTGTATTCAGGAAGTGTAATAGGAAATTTTTTGGCTGCAGCTAGACTGATTATTCCGATTTTTTAAATAATCACCAAGCTTTTAAAAATATGTTGAAAATAGTTGGAGAGTTTGAAATTCCACTTACTTTGGGCTGTAAAGCAGAGGTTTGCCCTTGGGGTTTGCCTTGCCCTTGACCACTCTGGCATGGAAAAATGGGCAGAAGTCTGTGACGCTTCACAGTTGGGGTTGCCATTTTAGTTTTGTGCCATTTTCTGTGTGGTCACTTCCACATGTTAGTTAGTACTGATTTTGTGCATCAGAGTTCTAACCCCAGCTTATACATAAAAGTCCCAAACTGTTGAGCAAGCATTTTTTAGTAGAGGTTCCAGATTTTTTTTGTGTTGATGTTGGTTCTTCAAATGGAATGAAGGCTATATGTTCAAACAAGTCTTAAATGGCCTAAACCCATGTCTTTCACACTGAACTACGTATATGATGTCCCAGATGATCCACCAAGCAGGAATTTAAATATGGATATAGTTTAACTATTAGTTTAGAGTTAATTTAGAATAATAGTTTAGAATAGTTTATTCTAAAAACGTATGGATATTTAAAAAAAATTTTAGGTCAGATGTGAATATGTCACAGAGTGAAAAATTTACATGATTTTTTAATGTTTAATATAATTTTAATAAGCTACACATTCATATGGCTCAAAAATATAAAAAGATATACTGTTCAAAGTCTCTTCTCATCCCTGTCCTCCATTTTCTGAGTTCCCATCCTCTTCCCCAAAAGAGAACCACTGTTAAGAGTTTCCTGTGGATTTTTCCAGAGTTGCCATGTGCATATATAAGCAACTCTGGAATTCTTATTTTTGTCCCTTTCTCATAAAAACTCACATTTTACATAGTTCTGTTTCGTGCTTTTTTCATATGCCAGAATATCTTGGAGCTTTTCCCATGTAAATATTAGAGACTGTTCCCATTCTTTGTTTTAACAACTGTATAGTATATTCCACTACATAGCTATACTATAAGATATTCACTTTCCTGTTGATGTACATTTGGGTTGTTTTTAATCTTTTGTTATTAAAAACACTTTGCAGTGAATAATCCTGAACATTTGTCATTCGACAAACATGGCACTATTTGTTGCATGAATTTTAAAAACAAAGCATGAGATTTCAGAGACATGTCCTGCTTTTGGCAGTCCCGTCTCTGGGGTCGGAGTTTATCCTTTTTTGCTATTAGAGGTATTTTGCTGGAAAAGTTTGAGAAGCACTGCTGGAAACTCGTTATTGAGGCCTAGTGGTGGGATGATTTTTCACTTTCTGAAATAACTTTGCTGTGAAGCGATAGTGATAACAATGTTACTTTGCCATCCTGTGTTTCCTGGAGGTGATGTAAGAGAATATGTGTAAATCTGGTGGCACATTATTTATAAACAAACATCACGTTGTAAAATTGTCTAGTTTGCTTGTAGGCATTTGATACAGTGAAACATTGATAGCCATGAAGCACCAAATGCTGGTACCTTTGAAAATGGTAATAGGTGTTCTGTATAAGAAGGAGTTCCATGATTAAGCAAGTTTAGAAAACACTTGGTTCCGTAAAGTTAAACCAGTTTTTTTACTGAGGGACTCTTCACAGACTTAAATCTGCTGGTGTAAATTGTGACTCAAGAGCTTTTCCCAAACTTGTTCAACCACTGAACTCCCTTTTTTTCCAGGCCACTCTTGCTAGCACTAGTGTAGCAAGGAGTCCAACTTAGGAAATGCTACCCATGCTGGACATCATGGGTGCATGTTGAAATTAGTGGTCATAAGCCTATGTGGTATTTAAATTTACAAAAGATTTAGTAAGGGGAATAAGAAGGAAAGTCACTATTTTGAAATTGTCGTGAACAGCAGATGGTGGTAATGTAACATGCAGACCAACTATTAATACACAGCAATATTTCCAATGACAGTATTAATTCAGGGTCCATAATGTCATCTTCATTTAATTACAGCCTACCAATATTTTAATTTCACTGGTTAAATGAATAAAAGGCTAAAAATAGGTCATTAATATACTTTTAATTTCTTCCTAGGAAAAGCACAAGTTGGCTAAGAAATAAATTTGGGGAAATCTTTTTATTTTCTCAGACCATTTTAACTGGCATGGTTTGGTTTTTCTTGTTATCTTTGTATTAGATGGACATTTCTTAGTTTGTGGGTACACAAAGATGTACGTGTGCTCTGTCTTGAAAGAAAAGGCCATAAATTTAGCCAGACTTAACTCTCTGCTGTCCATGGGAATGGCAAAGAGCAGTTTCATTCAACAAGCATCTAGTTGATAGCTGCCCAAGAGATGAAGCAGCTACAGTCATTGTCCTCCAGAAAATGGCATTTGGGCTGAAAGTAGGATGTGAACTCAAATAGCTCTATTAGAAGGGCCACAGGGTGAGAAGGGATCAGGAGGGTCTCTGAGAGGTTGAGAGAGTTACGGGTTACTTCCATTCTTCTGAGATCTATTAAATATGAAACTGTGTAAAACAGGGCAACAAAAAATGGGGCGTTTTAAGTTTAAATTCAACACCAAAAAATTTAATATGCAAAAATGCAATACACTGTGACTATATTGCTCCCAGGATAATTACAGAGTTAATACAAATTTTAATTCCTAGTGTATTACAGTTGGGGTGGCCCAGAAATGGGAAATACATTTAAAGCTGTCTGGGGAACATCTTTCCAAATTGTCAGTGTGTCTGTGCAACAGAGGGTGTAATCTGGCTTGGAGCCCTTGTCAACGGTCAACACTTGAAGCACTTCATGAATCTGCAGCACTGAACAAAAGGCCATTTTGGCCACTTTGGGATAAGCCCTGATGCAAAAGATAAACCTAGAAGAACTGTAGGGAGAGGAGGCTCTTCCAGTGAAGGACATCTGGACCTACTTGATGGACGTGGAATTGCTGAAAATGGCCCAGGGAGGGGTTTTATAACTTAGATTGATGAGTGTCCCCTAATATGTGAAACCACAGTTTGAAATGACCTGTCAGGGGTGCACTTGGGCAGCTTGCACCCTGTCCCTGCACGCTCCTCACTCCAAATTAATTAACCTTGCTTTACTTCTGTGGTAGCAGAAAGACCAGCCTCAGGCAAGGGTGATATCTTAATAAACTGGCCAGGCATGTCACCCCTGGGGACAGGATACCCGTGACATCTTCCTCTTCCCTGGATGGGGAAGGGATCACTTTTTTGATTTGAAGATCTGTCACTCCAGGTTCTGCAGGAAAAAAACTAAAGGGATCCCCTTTCTATCAGCCAAGTACTTAGTGCAACAGAATCATTCAGTCAGTAACAATTAGGAAGCAGTCTTTACCTTAAGCAACCTACAATGTGAACACCTTCATTCAGTCTTTGGTCAATGCATAGATTGCTAACAGTATCAGGTGCTGTCCTAGACATGGGATATAGAAGCAAACACACCAAGTCATGTTCTCAGGGAGAGGACATTCTGGTGGGGCTATAGAGAGAGGTAGACAATGAGTAGTGCTATGAGAGATAGACAATGATTTAAGTGCTATGGAAAAAAATAAGTGAAAGAGGATAGGTAGGGTGGGTGTGTGTCTATCTGATAAATACTAGTAAATTGTATTATGTTTGGTGTTAAAATGATAGTAAATAGTGACTGACAGGGCACCTGGGTGACTCAGTCTGTTAAGCGCCGGCCTTCGGCTCAGGTCGTGATTCCAGGGTCCTGGGATCAAGTTCCGCATCAGGCTCCCTGCTCAGCGGGGAGCCTGCTTCTCCTGCTCCTCCCCGCTCATGCTCTCTGTCAAAGTTGATCCAGAAAATACCAGACATTTGTCCTTTTATATTGTTTCCCATTAATGACAGTATAACTTTACCTTTTAAAAAGAAACAGTACTTAAACAGCACTGCTTTGTATGATTTTGCAGTAGTTCTATAAGGATGGCTCATATGAAAAAGTTTTTAAAAAATTCCAGGTAAACTACAAGGTATTTACTGATCTCTAGTTTAGGAGAACCTTTAATTGGCACTGAAAATACATTTTCAGTTTATTTTAAACATTGTTTTTCTTGGTTCTTATGAAAATGTTTTATTTTTTATTTTCTAATTTTTTAAAAAAGATTTTATTTGGCAGTGAAAGCACAAAAGCAGGGGGAGAGGCAGAAGGAGAAGTAGGCTCTCCACTGAGCAGGGAGCCCGATGTGGGGCTCAGTCCCAGGGCCCCGAGATCATGACCTGAGCCAAAGGCAAATGCTTAACTGACTGAGCCACCCAGGCACCCCTGAAAATATGTTTTAGCTCATCGAAACTACTGTGAGTTGCTTCAGATTTATTTCAGGGTAGTTTTTCTGGAGATGGAGATTCAAATACAAGAGGAAATTTTATTATATACATCAATTTTATTTTTTACATACATTCTTAACGAGTCAGGGTAAAACCATTATGACTTAATAGTCTTAGTGCCTTGACATGTTAGAATTTTTAGAAGTGCAACCCACAAGAAATAAACCTGATTTTAAAATGTAATAAAAACCAAACCCATCAGAGAGTCTTTTCATTCACTGCAGCTCTGTCAATGTGCATTTGATTTTTCCATATAGCCCTTTCAGGAACTGAACCAAATTAAGATCTGTCCACATGGTGTGAAGTGTATGTGTTAAATAGCACTTGTATCCAAGTATGCACACAGTTGATTCCCATCTGATTGGCTTTTTCTACTGACTCTAGGGTTATTTTTATGTGGCCCCATTGGTGGTAGCATTGCTTTGAGCACCTGATTTGCTTCAACAGATAAAGATGTTTCAGTTCCTTTAAATGTTCCAGTGGCCTCTTGGCTTCCTCATCTGTAATCATTATCTTGTACCCCTTCCATGTTAAAAGCATTTATAGCAGTGGTAGACACATAGGATTGGCAGGTTTGAGCCCTTCCTTGCTTTATCAAATGTGTAAAAGTAAAATAGACCCAGTGATCAAGAATGAGGTTGGTTAGTTTAGCAAGAGTCAACTATAAATAGCTTTTATGCTTGAATAACATAGGCAGGACTGGCTACATAATTTGTGGGGCCTAGTTCAGAATGAAAATGCAGGGCCCTTTGTTAAAAATTATTAAGAATTTCAAGCCAATGACAGCAGAACACTAAACCAAGCACTGGCCCTTCTAATCATTGGTAACAATTTCACTTCTAGATGTACACCCAAAAGAAAACATATGTCCACACAAAAACTTGTACACAGTGTTTAGCAGCATTATTCATTGCAGCCAAAAAGTGGAAACAACACAAAGGTCCATCAGCTGACAAACGGTTAATAAAATGTAGTGTGTGTGTGTGTGTGTGTGTGTGTACATATCTGTATCTCCATACAATGGAATATTATTTGGCCATGAAGAGGAATGAAGTACTGATACAACTTGGATGAACCTTGAAAACATTCTGCTAAGTGAAAGAAGCCAGTCACAAAAGACCACATACTGTATGATCCGTTTATATGAAATATCCAGAATAGGCAAATCCACAGAGACAAATCACAGGTTAGTGGTTGCCACAAGCAGTGGGTTGTGGGGGTGGGGATTGACTGCTAATGGGTAAGAAGTTTCTTTGGGTATTTTATTAGTTTTCTAGACTGCCATAACATAAAACCATAGACTGGGTGACTTAAACAACAGAAATGTATTCTCTTTCAGGTCTGGAGGCTAGAAGTCCAAGATCAAGGTGCCATCAGGGTTGGTTTCCTCTGAGACCTCTCTCTTTGGCTTGTAGATGGATACCTTCTCACTGTACTTCACATGACCTTTCTGTTGTATGTGCATGCTCCTACATGTGCCCTTGGTGTGTTTCTCTTTTAAGGAAACCAGTCATATTGGATTAGGGCCCAACCCTAATGGCCTCAGTTTAACTTTATCACCTCTTTAAAGACTTTCTCTCCAAATAACCAATTATATTCTGAGATACTGGGAGTTGGGACTTCAACATATGAATTTGGGGAGCAGGGGACAAAAAAATTCAGTCCATACCAAAGAAGATGAAAATGTTCTAAAATGAGATGGTGGTGATAGTTGCAAGCCTGCAGGAGTATACTACCAAAACCACTGAATTGTACACTTTAAAAGCGAATTTTATTGTAGGTGAATTATAGCTCAATAAAGCTGCTATGAAGAAAAAATAAAGACAAATTGTACATTGCTCTTGCTTTCAAAGAGTTTACAGACCAATCATATCAACAAGGATGTAAAGAGGCACTTTCAACCTCCTGCTGGGTAGATATGCTAGATGGAGGTGCACTTATCCCATTTTTATGAAATGGAGAAGACATTGTAGAAGACAGAGCATAGGAGCCAAATCTCATAGGAGGAATATGGATCTGGTAGACAGAGGTGTACAGACTGGGGAAGTAGAATGATTGAAGGCATGAAACCCTGGCATGCACAAGAACTGTAGGACATTGTTATCCTGTCCCTCCTTCGTCTAATATTATCAATGTCTAACTACTGGATAGAGGTTCAATTACTAATGAAGTAGAAACAGTCTTGGCTTTAAGTCAGACTCTTCTGCATTCATATCTTAATCTCTCCACTTACTTTGGATAATTATCTAAGTTATCAGCCTCAGTTTTCCCATCTGTATGATGGAGTAAATAATAAATATTCTATATGGTTATAAATATTATAAATATTAAAACAGCAAACATTTCTAACACATTTTCATAAGGTATTGCTCAAAATATATTAGCTCTGCCCCTCTCATTTCTCTGTTCCTTGGGTAACCTGATTTTAACAGCCCTAAACATCTTAATCATCATCCCTTGGGCTGACTTTGGTGACAATATTCCTTTTGAAATGAGTTTCCCAGGCCTGATGGAACCAAGTATATTGATACCACAATCTTTCATACATGTCAGGATCAGCTTGGAACCTCAGGAGCTCCTAGCAGTCACATCATATTGATGTCTCATACTGAATCTTGGGGTCAGCTATTCTCCTCCCCACAGAATGGTCAGCCATTTTACTCTTAAGCGTTTCACTCATCTTAGATTTGAGAATTTGATTTCCCCACCTACAACTATGGAACTTAAGGTTTCATCTTGCAAAATTTAACGTGGGTGGTTTCAGCTCACACTTCAGCTTCTTCAATTACTTTGAAAAACTGACTCTGCCTGTGTCTATTGATTATGCTCCCTGGCTTTGTGTCTTCCACAAACTTGGTCAATATGTCTTTTTGGATCTTCCTCCAAGTCATTAATAAAATGTTGGCGAAGATATTGTTAGGGATGGATTCTGATAGCATTTTAAGAGGGAACATCTGCAAAGTGGCCGGAGACCCAAGACTCCAGCATGATTGGTCTGCTTGTTCAACCAGCCATGAATCCACATGAAGATTCCTTATCTCCCATATTAAAAGGATATCACAACACTCTTCTCATTGACATCTGTTAACATGACTTCATCAGATGGGCTGCAATCATGATATACCATGACTAATTGCTTCTCTCTCATCAACCAATCAAATAACCCTCTCACAAAAAGAAATTAGGTTAATTTAGTATGGCTTTTTTTCCATAAGCCCATGTGAGTCCCTGCTGGTCGCTGCTTCATGTTCTAAATGCTCACAAGCCATCTGTTTAATCATCAGTTCTTCTTCAGCTTTGCCAGAGATTCGTGTCAGTCTTCTTGCTCTACAGTTTCTGAAAGATTCTTGTCATGAAAATTGGAACATGTACTTTGCAGGGCGTGGGGGTCAAGAGGGTGCCTCTCCCTTTTTTCCTGGTTATTCAGATTATCAACCTTGGTGCAGAGAATATGTATCTTTGAGTTGTGTTCCCAGTTGTAGTTCATTTGGGTCTGACTTTGTAAATTCAGAAGGCAGGATCCCATAGTGGGGAGGTGCCTAGGATTCAGAAGTGGGGTCTTCGTTTCATTATTACTAGGTGTGGTTTGCTGCTTAATTGACTGTGCCTTTATTTTTTTTTTTAAGATTTATTTAGTTATTTGACAGAGAGAGCGAGAGAGAGCACAAGGAGGGAGTGCAGCAGGCAGAGGGAGAAGCAGGCTCCCTGAAGAGCAGGGAGCCTGACGTGGGGCATGATCCCAGGGTCCTGGGATCATGACCTGAGCTGAAGGCAGACATTTAACCAACTGAGTTACCCAGGTGCCCCTGACTGTGCCTTTAAATGAAGGTCTTAACCTGTCTGTATCTTAGTTTCTTCATTTCAGAAGTGAGGATTATAATAGTCTCTTAGCACAATGCATGGTGCCAAATCATTGGTCCTTACATGGTACTTGGTATTGTCATAATTAACACTAGTATCACTATTTTAGCAGCTGGATGTTTTCTTATGATTATCTCATACCTTGGCCTGTGGTTCTCTTTTTAGGATATTTATTTCATCCTTTGAAGGTACATGCTGCTTTCTTATAACTTGTAATTATTTGTCTTCCCTCCTGCTGGATTGCAAACCCCTCAAAGGCAGAGGCTATGCCTCAGACAAGTAGAGTCTTGCACAGTGCAGGTGTTTTATATACATGTGCCAAATATAGAAACTGGGATTAAGGTAAGAGTTGAGAAGCCTTTCTTGAATTAAACATCAAAGTGCATTATTCCCTATGTAAGTTGGAATTCTGTTTCGAATGAGTTCTATTTAAAAGAACCTCTGATGTCTTCCTTGGGGACACCTCCACTGCTATGTGTCTAAAATGAAAACTGGCTTATATCACAGAGGATCCGGAGATTGAAATACCCTCTTGTCATAGGCAAGACTTGCATCTATGACATTACCATCAATATCAGCAACAACAGTAGTAGTAATGGTAATCATCATACATTCCACGAGATTTGGAATTAAATTTGAAGTTCAATTGTAGCCACAGTATTGGGCCAGCATATCTATGTTCTCCTTTTCCCTGGTTTCTTAGTTCCACTTACTCTTGCTTGTCTCAGTTTTCTGTTTTATTATGTAAGTTATGTCAAAACCTTTGTGGAATGAGGCTGAGTAGAAATACATTAAAGAAATAGATTATGTAACAAGACATGTTCAAAGGGCCAGTGGGCAGCTGTACCTTTCACTACTGGAAACCGAACAAGAGAAAACCAGTGCAAACTGCAGCTTTAGGATGTGGGCCAAAACTGTAAGGGAGGTTTTGCTAATGGTGTTTTAAAACTGGCTTTTGGCATTTTGGGGTTTGGGGATCATCTTGGTGTTGGCTATGGAAAATTCTCAGGCTATGGAAAAATCTATGGTCAAGCCTCACAGCCTGTCTGGGTTCCAGTGTCCTTATCTATAAAGTGAGGGGGCTGGACCAGCAGCAGTTTCCAAACCTTTGTTGTCTAGTGAGATCTCATGCTTCATGGGGTAGGAGGGGAACACACGTCCTCTCCTTTGGACTGCTCTTCAAACCCACCCAACCCCCAAGCCTCTAGAGAACTCTGGGGCTCTTCCACACTCAGCCTGGCAGTCTTCTGGACCCCTACTGGCTCCAAACCTTACTACTCAAAGTGTGTTCCCTGTGCAACGCAGCATAGGGCATCACCTGGGACCTTGTTAGGAATGTGCAGTCTTGGGCCTCCCCTAGACCCGTATTGGAACAGATTCCCTGGTGATATGTATGCATGGCAAAATGGGAGAAGCTCTGCTCTGAGATCCTGTGTCCCTTCTTTGAGGCTTCTTCAGATATCACACTTCATGAGTCTAACAGTTTTTTTTCTTTCATTGTGTGAACTTAACACTGGTTTATCCTCAAATAAATTCTAGAGATTCAGAATCTCTAGAAACAGTGCTGGTGGAAAACCATGCCTAAGACTCTTTTTTGTGTCCTTTGCTCTGTGCTGTGACCTGAGGAGGTGGTCTCCTGTGCTGAGTTCCTGCGGACTCCTTGGGCAGGCGGGACAAAGTCTGCACAGCCATCTCGGTGAGGTGCGGCCAGCACGAAGGTTCTGAAGCACTTTCTTTCTTTCTTTTTTTTTTTTTTAAAGATTTTATTTTTATTTATTTGAGACAGAGAGAATGAGAGACAGAGAGCATGAGAGGGAGGAGGGTCAGAGGGAGAAGCAGACTCCCTGCCGAGCAGGGAGCCCGATGCGGGACTCGATCCTGGGACTCCAGGATCATGACCTGAGCTGAAGGCAGTCGCTTAACCAACTGAGCCACCCAGGCGCCCCTGAAGCACTTTCTTTAGCCAGACTCCCCTCCACCCTCCTGACCTGGAAATAGGAAGACCCATGTAATCAGAGACAGGCTGGCCATGAGTCCCCATCTCCTCTTACACAGTTGACTTTTTGTGCATTGCAAATCAATGACTGCATCCATAAGCTGTCATTCAGGGAAACTAGATCCTTCCTAGTAGTAGATTCTAATTTGGACTCTGTTGGTAGATTAAGCCCTGGCTTTCTGGTGCATAAAAACAGATTTTTTTTTTTTTTGGCATAAGCACTACTCAGCAAAATGTAAGACCCAGAAACAGTTGCTTAAACCTGCTAATGGAAGTATGCTAATACAGAGCTTCATTTTCCTCCCTTTCCACCTCAAAATTAAATATAATAATCTGCTTTATGCTGTAGTTAGAGTTTTAGCTTAAGTCCATATACTACAATTACCATGATGATGAAATGAAGACTGAAATTTAGAAATACAGACTTTTTGCTGTTTTGGCTGTCTCACTTGCGGCCAACCAGCACGTGCTATAAATAAAATTAGGGGACTTTATTTCACTGAAACCCTAGATTATTTTTTCATTTTATTTTTGGAGCACCAACCTTCTTCTTGCCTCAATCATAATTTAATTTCACTTTAAACAGGTTTATCCTATGTTGTTTTTACCTAGTCAAGAAGATGGAGCTAATCATTTTTGTTGCTTCTTAAAACTCAATTTGTTGCTGTATCTTGATTTCATGGTAGGCTTTGCATTGCATCTGATCATCTCATTGAAATCCACAATTCTAGTATTTTTCTGTCATGTTCAAAATAGAAACCTGACATGAATTATGAATTAGAATATTGCATTTTGAATATTAACCTAACATTAATTGTAAATTTGGAGCATATAACAATCATAGCAAAAGCTAACCTGATTATCTATGGTAAATTATTCTTTCACATCCTTACTGACATTGTCATGCTCCTTAATTTCCTTGCTGACAAGAAAAAGAATCTTTGCTCTAAGCTCAGTACTTAGTATATACTAAAGTGTGATGAGGTGAATGAGTGATTGTTGTTTAATCTTGTGTTATCAATATTTATTTTTGTTTTTAGAGCATATTACTACTACACCTTTTAATGATTTTGAGCAATTGAACGTTTTGAAAGCGGGCCTCCTCACACACACAAAATTACACCTATAGGGTTGTGGTACTTAGGACAACCTCAAGAATGTAGATTTCACCAGCTGGCTAGGAAAGGTACGTCTTGAAAAACATTGTCTTCCTATTCTGCATGATCTCATCCCATCTCAGTCCAAATCTGGGGTTCGATAAGTGGCAAAGACTCTCCAACTATTGGTAAGATTGTCTATAACATTCAAATGATAATTAATGAAAAACAGACATAACCTTATCAGTACCTCATCAAGGGCAAGACCATTACTCCAATCACTATGAAGAGGCTTTTGGGCTTTGTTTTTCTCTTTTTCTCTAATGCTAAGGAGGGGAAGAAAAGAGTAGGTGGCAGGAGTTCTTGTTCTTTGAAAAATGGTTTGAGAATGAAAAAGTTGTAAACTGTCTTAGTAGTAGATACTGAAGATCTTCATACTAAAGCTAAGGAGGAGAAACTGTTAAATTTGAAGACAAAAGTTGGTTCTTTAGAATTGGCAGTCTCCTCTTTCAAGAGGTATACATGGTGGCTCTGCTGTAATATGCTATATGGTCTTGGATAAATACTTAACTTCTCAAGACCTTAATAGGTTGAGGCGCTTTGATTGGTCTGTTCTGGGAAGGTCTTGTCTAGCTTTGAAATTCTGTAAGTACATAAAATACATTCCAAAATTGGAAAAGAAAATTGAATAAGGGGACAGGATATGGAAAACTGGGCAGCTTTGTGTTTCTCTTAGGCCAGGTCATTGCAGTGGGTGTTATCATCTCTGAGATAATGTGAAGCATCTGTGCAAAACCATTTTCCAGGTTGCCATTTTTCTTTGTCACTTCTAACATTATTGTCAGCTCCCGTAGGTAAGTCAGCTTCCAGATAAGGGCTATTCGACAAGTATGCAAGGAAGCAAATTTTTATAAACTTCCACTTTCTGATTGATGTCCAGTATACAAACTGATATGTCTTTTTAAGGGACAAAATCATGCATAGGAGTTGTGATCCCTACTACCTTTGCAACAGTGCTTGGTGTGTTGTTGATTTGGATCACTAATCAAACATTTATGGAATATCCACAGTGCACCAAGAATTGTGCTAGACACTGGGGATACAGAAATGAATGAAATCTAATTGTTCTCAGTCTGGGAGTGGAGATAAACAGAAAGGTATGAAAGTACGTAATTGTCAAAGTTATACTTTTGATGGTGGAGGTAATGAGCAAGCTGAATTTTGAAGGATGAGGACTATGCAAGCTTGGTTCCGTTCAGACACGTTAGATACTGCCAGGTGCTGGGAGTTCTATAGTAAATAAAGTGTGACCCTGACCTTCAGGGTGCCTGCAATCCAGTAAGGGAGCTCATATGAGAATAGATGTTGTCACAGGATACAGTGAGAGAATAGAGGAGAGGCCCCTAACTTAGTCCTGGAGAGGTCTAGACTTTCAAATGAAAGTGTCTCAGAAAGCCATCCATATGAATGTCATGTATGGTTCTTGGAACTTTGTTTTCCTTCTTCTAAAAATTGTAATGATCAGCCCTGTGCTTCTAACACCTAATGATTTTGTCTTAATTTCTTAAGTTGGAGGCTTCAGACTGTGAAAAACAAAGTAATTCCTTATATTAGTAATTTTTTCTCTCCTCTCTATCTCCAGAGAATTATAGAAAAAAAGCATACTTATTACTATCTATGAAAGTATGTTTTCTTAATCTGGGGGGGGAGAAGAGAAGAGGAAGGAGACCAGAAATTTTAGGATTTTTTTTTTTGGTCTTTTTCACTTCATTGATTTATATAGTTTGTATTTTTTGTTTTGCTGAATTATCCATGCTCTTTACTTCACTCTTTTCCTTCTTGCTCCTCATTTTAGATAACTCCTGTTTACTCTCTACCCAAGGGAAGGAAGGGAACACTGGTGAAATTTTAATCATTTTGAATCCTGATACTTTTTGTTAACTCCTAAAAATTTTGACATTTGAGAATTTTGAATTAATGACAAAAATTATATTTTCAAATTAAACAAATACCATGTTGTCTTAGTTTCCAGATTTACTAATGACAATTTCTAGTCATTTATTCAAATATTTTTTCTTACTATAGATCTGTTTTTGTATAGTTCATTATAGTTCACTTCGTCTTGATTTTTTTAAGATTCATACTAACATTCAAGTAGATAAGAGCCATTATGCCTTTTGCAGTTTAAATTAGGAGACTTAGTGCTTTCTAAGTACAAATGAGTGTTCACCAAATTCATCA
Organism: Mirounga leonina; assembly: GCF_011800145.1. Taxonomy (NCBI): domain Eukaryota; kingdom Metazoa; phylum Chordata; class Mammalia; order Carnivora; family Phocidae; genus Mirounga; species Mirounga leonina. Next base: position 27,581,639 of record NW_023270268.1, read on the forward strand.
TCTCTGCTTCTAATCTCTTCTTCTTTAAAAGTCTTCTCTTCCTTCTTGTAGCAAAGTGTTAGTATCAGGGTCTCTTTAGCTACCAAAATGGCGTAAATAATAAGGAAGATTTACCTCCCTAACAAGAAGTCTACAGAGAGAGAGAGCAGTTCCAGGGTTGACAGAGTCAGCAGCTCACAACATCATGAAGGATCTTGGTGCCTTGTCTTTTCTATCATTCAGCCTGTCATCCTAAGGTAGCTTCCTTCATGACCCCACCTGGCTGCCAAAGTTCAAGGAGTCACATGAGGAAGATGATGACATGCAGAGGCAGATGAAAGAAGAGTTTCCTCCCACACTTCTCTTTCCAGCATTGAGGAACATCTTTCCCAGAAAACTCCCAAGAGACTTCTCACATCTCACAGGCCAGAATTACATCATGTTTAAACTAATCACTGGCAAGGGTAATAGGATTACATGATAGACTTAGGTTAATTATGATTCATCCCAGGGACTGAGGAGTGTCCTCTTCTTTAGAGCATATGATGGTGGAGGTGTGGGGAGATGGGTAGACAGTCATCAGTGTCTCTTAAAATAATCAAGCCATAATATTCAGTGACTTGGCTCATCTGTATAAATAAGAAAAATAGAATGGCCTGACCACTTGTATTGAAGTATAGAGGAGAAGGAAAGTGGTGAAGAGGAGCCATAACTGGTTTTGAGGGGGAAATTAGAGTTGAATCTGATACATCCCTGGTTATTATAAGGAGAGCTTTTGGAGTCTATAGAAAGAAGCTCCAGAAAGCTGTCCACCATGAAGGGAATCCACTCATTTTTTTTTTTTTTTTTTTTTGGCTAAAATAAGAGCAAAGGGCAATTTCTTCATAATGAAGCTTTTCATGAGCCAGTCCCAGCAACTTTTATGGAGGCTATGGTTTAGAAGTGGGGGAGGAAATAGACACACTGTAGTGAATGCACAAATACACAGGCTTTCTCAACGCGGCCGAAACAAATGCTGGCTTTTGTGATTACCTGATTAATTAATACTCACTCATGGGTTTCTTGGCTTGGCTATAGACTCTTTGCTCAAGAGAAAAAAAAGCCCCTGGGAGAAGGGCAGAGCAGTTAGACATTTTATTATCTTCTCCATGTTACCTCTAAGGAGTCCTCTGGAAAAGGACTGGATATGGCACATCCTGAAGCCAGTTCTGTTCTTGCACTGATACCAGAGATTCTCTGCAGAGAACTCTAGAGTGAGCACCAGTGCAGTTTCCAGCCTTGAAACATGTACTCAAGCCACTTATATTTTTAAAATTTAAACAGATGGGAAAAGTCACTGAATTCACATAATTATTAGAAATGTTTTATTTGGGCCATTTTGTCTTCAAATCTCCTACTCCTCAAATTTCTGTTTACTCTCTTCTGTTCCTTAAAAATAAATGGCAACTTGCATAATTTGTTATGGCACCAGCATTGAACCACAGCATGGAAGTTGTCACCACAAGTGACAATATAATCTAGACAGGAGCCAGGGTAGCATATCTGCCAAACTAAAATGTCTGAAATAATTCTACTCTTACTTATTTGTTCTTTGTTTATTATCTGTATTATTAGTTATTATCAATTATTTATTTTTCACTTGTTATCTGTATGCAATACTATACACTGCCAATGTGTTTGGAAACTAAATCAGTCTTGAAAAGCCTACGCAATGGAATTTATCTGTAGGTTATAACTGATTTTCAGTTTCATTATTCACTACTAAAGACACTTTACTTTGTCTAGGAATCACTATATCTTAGCCATCTTTAGGATATAGATAAAATCGACTAGAACTTAAAATGGAGAGCTTTATTTTCATCCCGTGGAAGACAGGCTTGGTGCCCTCCCTATATCCCTTGGGCAATTAGTGTTTGCTGTGCATGGATCCAGCCTTCGACTGCCAGCACCTGCAATGCTCCTGAGGCCTCTATCTGGCCGTTAGGGCCCATGCTCTGGCAGGCTGAGAGAATGGGGGAGCTAATACTCCTAGGGAACAGCCTTATCAGAGAATGAAGGGAGTTGGTCCTCGCCTCTCGGACAGGGGCACTCAATGCCTATTCTACACTGGCTTCCAAGGTTCCTTCAGAGAATTAAGCTCCAGTCGCCCACAGTGGTGACCAAGTTGGTAATATGCCCTTGATCAGCTTCCCTTCCTCCTTTATCTCACTTCCCCACTCCCTCTCACTGCTTACTTGACTACTGGTACACAAGTCTTTGTCTCAGGCTTTGCTTCCTGGGGACCCAAACTAAGAGAATCCTCCAGAGCAGAACATGGCTTAATGGGATGGTTCCTCACATTTATTTTTGAAATCTTGTTATATGAAACATATTTGGATAAAAATAGGATAGATAGATGGGTGAGGAGGAAGGAAGACAAGAGTGGTTTGTGAGCCTATAACATTTTCATTCTACATTCCATAATATACACATTCCATAATATATACTCTGGGTGTGTGTGTATGTGTGTGAGCGCATGCGTGGTATCTAAAGAATGGTACATAGGTATAGAAATTAAGTAGTTTTTGTAAGTAGTTCTCTTTAAAAAAAAAAAACTCACATGCTTATTAATTTTCATAAACTATTCAAATAATGCAAATACAGACATTCCTGTCCTGGGTATTGATTTACATAGGGCAAATTGTAAAGAATGATAAACTCATTTCTTTTGCTACTTGGGAATCCACCTAGAGAAAAGGTAATTCTGCATAGTACCGAGTAGTTTGGCGGTGCCAAAGTGAATGTCCTGGGGTGCTAGATTTTGCCTTTTCTTCTTTCCTCAGGGCACAATTAGGAATCCCCACCCGACATCCAGCTCTATTATAGCATTTATCATGAAGATGTTCAACTATTTTTGTACTTGCTGGGCTCTCCCATGGGACTGAGCTCTCTTGGAGGGCAAGAAGCTTATCTTTCTTATCCTTGGATCCCCAGCACATGGCATGGGGTTTGACTTACAGAAGATGGTCAACAGCTGGTCAAGTAACAGAAGTATGGAATTTCCTGTCTTAAGGTGTTTGGTCGTGGCTGCCTGCGGCCTTGTACAGAGTCTGAAATCGGGCTCTGCTCCTTAGTATTGATGTCTGCCATGGGCACTTGCACTGCACGGTCATGCCGTTTGAGCCCCCAAACCCCTGCTAATGCTTGTGATCGGGGGTGGGGAGGAAAAGACCAGGTGAATCAGGACTCTAGCCCCCAAACGAGCTGGGATCAGGAATTTAATGGTTAAAAACACAAGCAGCTCATAGATTATGGCCTATGGTGGTGACCCATAAAATAATTTTGTCCTTTTCTCTGGAAACAGACACTAAAATATGCTTTTCAATTGCTGAAAGAATAAACAAATAAAACTGAATTCCATCTTAGTATACTCTCCACTAACTTCTACAAATGTCTTTTCAGCTACTCTTTAGGTAACTTTAGTTCCTTCTGTTTCCATTTTTAATCGATGTACCACTTTTTTGAATCAATATCACTTTCTGCCATTATATTTTCTTATGTCCCTTTACATTTTATTTATTTTATTTTTTTAAGATTTTATTTATTTATCTGAGAGAGAGAATGAGATATAGAGAGAGAGCATGAGAGGAGGGAGGGTCAGAGGGAGAAGCAGACTCCCCGCTGAGCAGGGAGCCCGATGCAGGACTCCATCCCGGGACTCCAGGATCATGACCTGAGCCGAAGGCAGTCGCTTAACCAACTGAGCCACCCAGGCGCCCCTATCCCTTTACATTTTAAATTTATATATTATATTAAAGAGTATGAAATAACTTTAAAAAAGGATGTTTTGTACTCTCTTAATATTTCTACCCATAAAAGAGTAAGAAATACTGTGGCCTTAAATCTCTTAGAGGATCCTCCATTTTAAGACTTGAATTAATAAATGAAAATTAGCTTAAGTGAGTCAAAGTTTTGGAGGTTCAGTTTTCCGGACCCCAAAGTATTTACAGTGATTTGTGCTAACACCTGAATGTGCCTATTGTATTGGTCAGGGATCCCAGGTACCGATAAGAGCAGCCACCTTCTGAGGTTTAAGCAGAAGGGGATTTGTTCCAGAAAACAGCTCACAGTGCAGCAGGAGGCCTGGGGAGCAGGCTCGAGGCTACATTTCCAGGAGCATCAGTCAGAACCAGGCCACTGAAGTGGCTTGCTGCCTCTTCCGCCAGAACCATGCTGTTTCCTCTGACCCTTGTGTTAACAAAAGGGAAACCCTGTGCCCAGCCTATTTCTTTACTCTGCTCATACCCACAGCAAAGTTTCAGGTGGGCGCAGCTCACTGGCGGAACCTAGGTCGTACATGCCCTGATACCCCAACTCAAGGGAGGTGGGAGATGTGGGGTTTGTTTGCTTGTCGGTTTTTGTGTGTTTTTCTCTATCTGGGGAAGGCAGGACCTACAGTCCAGGAATCTGTTGCAACATAGGGAGGCTGTCTAAAGATTCAGGGCAGCCACAAATGACAGATTTTTGCTGTGATAATGTCTCATGAAAATAGCAGCAGGCAAGTTGTGCAGACTGTTTGCCTTCTACTTTATTAAAAAAACTGTAACAAAAAGATGGGAAGGAAATACACAAAATTGTTAATGCTGATTATCTCTATGGTGAATTGTGGGTAATATTTTCCTTTTGTTTAAAAAATTTTGGGGGCACCTGGATGGCTCAGTCAGTTGAGCATCTGCCATCAGTTCAGGTCATCGAGCCCCACATCATTGGGCTCCCTGCTCAGCGGGGAGTCTGCTTCTCCCTCTCCCTCTGCCCCCTCCTCCATTTGTGCTTTCTCTCTTGCTCTCTTTCTCTCAAATAAATAAATGAAATCTTAAAAAAATAAAATAAAATAAATTTATAGAAGGATACTATATTTCCTTGTAAATTAGAAAAAATGAGAGCTTACCATTTGAGAAAGGAAGATTAACATAATTGCTGCCTTGCTAGATGAATGAAAACTCTATTTAAAAAGTCCTGAGCAGATTCATGTTAACTACACTGGAATTAAAATATAAAGCAATCCATCCAACAATTAATTAATCAATCAACCCCCCCCCCCCAAAAAGTCCGGAGCAGATTTAATAATCTCTCTTTGTTAAACAGGTGAATACTGAATCAAAAAAAAGCAAACAACAAATAAAAAACTACCCTCACCTAAGCGGAGGTTGAAATCTATTTCCTTTGGCTCCGTCCCTGGTGGGTATAGTAGCTGCTGATCACATTAAAGAGTCATAACATCTTGGGGGGCGGAGCAAGATGGCAGAGGAGTAGGAGACCTGGATTTCGTCTCCTCTCAGGAATTCAGCTGGATAGGGATCAAACCATTCTGAACACCTACAAACTCAACAGGAGATCGAAAAAAAGAAGAGCAACAACTCTCTCATCAGAAAAGCGACCACTTTCTGGAAGGTAGGACGTGCGGAGAAGTGAATCCGAGGCGATATTCGGGAGGATAGATGGCGGGAGAGGGGCCTCCGTCGGCCGCTTCTGGCAACTGATAGAACCATGGAGCACAAAATCGGAACTTTTAGAAGTCTGCTCCGCCGAGGGACGTCACTCTGGTGGCTAAGCGGGGGGTGGAACCCTCCGGGACAGTGTGCTCTCAGGACCCTCGGGGTCACAGAAAGACTGGGGGTGCCTGAATGCGGCAGAGCTCCCAGATAACGGAGCCGGGAAGCCGGCTGCAGAGGCGGAGCCCAGGCGCGGGCTCTCAGCTCGGGGTGGCCCTAAACCGTGATCCGCGGCACAGTCGGGCCCCTGCTCCTCCAGCAGGGACCCAACAAGCGGCAGATCCGGGGAGACTCACCTTCCTCCCCCGGGAGGAGCCGCGCGGGAGGGCACCGCAGGGATCTGCTGGGTTTGGAGACTCCACCCGGGGTCGGGTGCCAGAGAGAGAGGCGCGCGGTCACAGGCCGGGGGAGCACGGAGTGCGGCCGGAGACCGGGGAGACGGGAGTGACTGACGGCTTTTCTCTGGGGGCTCACTGAGGAGCGGGCTCCGAGTTCTCGGCTCCTCTGGGGCAGAGATTGGGAGGCCGCCATTTTCACTCTCCGCCTCCAAAGCTGTACGGAAAGCTCGCAGGGAACAAAAGGCCCGGAGAGCAAACCCGAGCAGATTACTTAGCCGGGAGGGGGCAAGGGCGGGGCAATTCCGCCTCCGGCAGAGACATTTGGAAACCACGGCAACAGGCCCCTCCCCAGAAGATCAGCGAGAACAGCCAGCCAAGACCAAGTTCACCGATCAATGAGAACGGCAGAACTCCAGCGCTAGGGGACTACTGCACATAGAATTCATGGCTTTTTTACCATGATTCTTTAGTCTTTCAAAGTTAAGTTCTTTTTAACTGTCTTTTTTTCTTTTGAATTTTTCTTTTTCCCTTTTTCAACCAACATCTTATCAATCCCTTTTTTTAAAAAACATTTTTATTTTTCATTTTTAGAGTCATATCCTATCCCTTTAGAGTAGTTACCCATATTTTTGGCATATATATATAAGTTCTCTCTTTAAAATTTTGAGATAGTTTCTTCTAACATTAAAATATACCCTAAATCTCTAGTATATGGTTTTTTCTACTCCCCTGCCTGATCACATTCTCTCCCTTTTTTTTTCTTTTTTCTTTTTTTTAATCCTCTTCTTTCTTTTTTCAAACTTCTTATCAATTCCTTTTATAAAATTTTTTATAATTTCCATCTTTACAGTCATATTCCATCCCTTCATCATATCAACCCTTATTTTTGTACATATATAAGTTTTTCTTTCTTTAAAATTTTGGGAAGCACTTTCTTCTAAAAGACCAAAATACACCCCAAATCTAGTGTGTGGCACTGATCTATATACCAGCCTGATCATATTTGATCACATTCTGGTTTTTGTTGTTGTTGTTTTGTTTGTTTTTGTTTTTATCTTTATCTTTTTCTTTTTCTTTTTTTTCTCTTTCCATTTCTTTTTCCACTGCTTCAGGTCTTTTCTGATTTCTTTAGAGTATATTTCCTGGGGACGTTTTTACTCTGCTAGCATTTTGTTCTCTCATTAATCTATTCTCCTCTGCACAAAATGACAAGATGGAAAAAATCACCTCAACAAAAAGAACAAGAGGTAGTACCGACTGCCAGGGACCTACTCAATACGGACATTAGTACGATGTCAGATCTAGAGTTCAGAATCATCACTTTAAAGATACTAGCTGGGCTTGAAAAAAATATGGAAGTTATTAGAGAAACCCTTTCTGGAGAAGTAAAAGAACTAAAATCTAACCAAGTAGAAATTAAAAAGGCTATTAATGAGGTGCAATAAAAAATGGGGGTGCTAACTGCTAGGATAAATGAGGCAGAAGAGAGAATCAGTGATATAGAAGACCAAATGATGGAAAATAAAGAAGCTGAGAAAAAGAGAGATAAACAACTACTGGATCACGAGGGCAGAATTCGAGAGATAAGCGATACCATAAGACGAAACAACATTAGAATAATTGGGATCCCAGAAGAAGAAGAGAGAGAGGGGCAGAAGGTATAATGGAGCAAATTATAGCAGAGAACTTCCCTAATTTGGGGAAGGAAACAGGCATGAAAATTCAGGAAGCACAGAGAACCCCTCTCAAAATCAATAAAAATAGGTCAACACCCCGACATCTAATAGTAAAACTTACGAGTCTCATAGACAAAGAGAAAATCCTGAAAGCAGCTCGGGAGAAGAGATATGTAACCTACAATGGTAGAAACATTAGATTGGCAACAGACCTATCCACAGAGACCTGGCAGGCCAGAAAGGACTGGCAGGATATATTCAGAGCACTAAATGAGAAAAATATGCAGCCAAGAATACTATATCCAGCTAGGCTGTCATTGAAAATTGAAGGAGAGATAAAAAGCTTCCAGGACAAACAAAAACTAAAGGAATTTGCAAACACAAAACCAGCCCTACAAGAAATCTTGAAAGGGGTCCTCTAAGCAAAGAGAGAGCCTAAAAGCAACATAGACCAGAAAGGAACACAGACAATATATGGTAACAGTCACCTTACAGGCAATACAATGGCACTAAATTCCTATCTTTCAATAGTTACCCTGAATGTAAATGGGCTAAATGCCCCAATCAAAAGACACAGGCTATCAGACTGGATAAAAAAACAAGACCCATCGATATGCTGTCTGCAAGAGACTCATTTTAGAACCAAAGACACCCCCAGATTGAAAGTGAGGGGGTGGAAAACCATTTACCACGCTAATGGACACCAAAAGAAAGCTGGGGTGGCAATCCTTATATCAGACAAATTAGATTTTAAACCAAAGACTGTAATAAGAGATGAGGAAGGACATTATATCCTACTTAAAGGGTCTATCCAGAAGAAGATCTAACAATTGTAAATATCTATGCCCCTAACATGGGAGCAGCCAATTATATAAGGCAATTAATAACAAAAGCAAAGAAACACATCGACAGCAATACAATAATAGTGGGGGACTTTAACACCCCCCTCACTGAAATGGACAGATCATCTAAGCAAAAGATCAACAAGGAAATAAAGACTTTAAATGACACACTGGACCAAATGGACTTCACAGACATATTCAGAACATTCCATCCCAAAGCAACGGAATACACATTCTTCTCTAGTCCCCATGGAACATTCTCCAGAATAGATCACATCCTAGGTCACAAATCAGGTCTCAACCAGTACCAAAAGATTGGGATCATTCCCTGCCTATTTTCAGACCACAATGCTTTGAAACTAGAACTCAATCACAAGAGGAAAGTCGGAAAGAACTCAAATACATGGAGGCTAAAGAGCATCCTACTGAAGAATGAATGGGTCAACCAGGAAATTAAAGAAGAATTTAAAAAAATACATGGAAACCAATGAAAATGAAAACACAACTATTCAAAATCTTTGGGATGCAGCAAAGGCAGTCCTAAGAGGAAAGTATATAGCAATACATGCCTTTCTCAAGAAACAAGAAAGGTCTCAAGTACACAACCTAACCCTACACCTAAAGGAGCTGGAGAAAGAACAGCAAGTAAAGCCTAAACCCAGCAGGAGAAGAGAAATAATAAAGATCAGAGCAGAAATCAATGAAATAGAAACTAAAAGAACAGTAGAACAGATCAACGAAACTAGGAGCTGGTTCTTTGAAAGAATGAACAAGATTGATAAACCCCTGGCCAGACTTATCAAAAAGAAAAGAGAAATGACCCAAATCAACAAAATCATGAATGAAAGAGGAGAGATCACAACCAACACCAAAGAAATACAAACAATTATAAGAACATATTATGAGCAACTCTATGCCAGCAAATTAGATAACCTGGAAGAAATGAATGCATTCCTAGAGATGTATCAACTACCAAAACTGAACCAGGAAGAAATAGAAAACCTGAACAGACCTATAACCATGAAGGAAATTGAAGCAGTCATCAAAAATCTCCCAATAAACAAAAGCCCCGGGCCAGATGGCTTCCCAGGGGAATTCTACCAAACATTTAAAGAAGAATTAATACCTATTCTTCTGAAACTATTCCAAAAAATAGAAATGGAAGGAAAACTTCCAAACTCATTTTATGAGGCCAGCATTACCTTGATCCCAAAACCAGATAAAGACCCCATCAAAAAGGAGAATTACAGACCAATATCCCTGATGAACATGGATGCAAAAATTCTCACCAAAATACTAGCCGATAGGATCCAACAGTACATTAAAAGGATTATTCACCACGACCGAGTGGGATTTATCCCTGGGCTGCAAGGTTGGTTCAACATCCGCAAACCAATCAACGTGATACAATACATTAACAAAAGAAAGAACAAGAATCATATGATCCTCTCAATAGATGCAGAAAAAGCTTTTGACAAAGTACAGCATCCTTTCTTGATCAAAACTCTTCAGAGTATACCATAGAGGGTACATACCTCAATATCATAAAAGCCATCTATGAAAAACCTACAGCGAATATCATTCTCAATGGGGAAAAACTGAGAGCTTTCCCCCTAAGGTCAGGAACGCGGCAGGGATGTCCACTATCACCACTGCTATTCAACATAGTATTGGAAGTCCTAGCCATAGCAATCAGACAACAAAAAGAAATAAAAGGCATCCAAATCGGCAAAGAAGAAGTCAAACTCTCACTCTTTGCAGATGATATGATACTCTATGTGGAAAACCCAAAAGACTCCACCCCAAAACTGCTAGAACTCATACAGGAATTCAGTAAAGTGGCAGGATACAAAATCAATGCACAGAAGTCAGTGGCATTACTATACACCAACAACAAGACAGAAGAAAGAGAAATTAAGGAGTCGATCCCATTTACAATTGCACCCAAAACCATAAGATACCTAGGAATAAATCTAACCAAAGAGACAAAGAATCTGTACTCAGAAAACTATAAAATACTCATCAAAGAAATTGAGGAAGACACAAAGAAATGGAAAAACGTTCCATGCTCATGGATTGGAAGAACAAATATTGTGAAGATGTCAATGTTACCTAGAGCAATCTACACATTCAATGCAATCACCATCAAAATACCATCCACTTTTTTCAAAGAAATGGAACAAATAATTCTAATATTTGTATGGAACCAGAAAAGACCCCGCATAGCCAGAGGAATGTTGAAAAAGAAAAACAAAGCTGGCGGCATCACAGTTCTGGACTTCCAGCTCTATTACAAAGCTGTCATCCTCAAGACAGTGTGGTACTGGCACAAAAACAGACACATAGATCAATGGAACAGAATAGAGAGCCCAGAAATGGACCCTCAACTCTATGGTCAACTCATCTTTGACAAAGCAGGAAAGAATGTCCAATGGAACAAAGACAGTCTCTTCAACAAATGGTGTTGGGAAAATTGGATAGCCACATGCAGAAGAATGAAACTGGACCATTTCCTTACACCACACACAAAAATAGACTCCAAATGGTTGAAAGACCTCAATGTGAGACAGGAGTCCATCAAAGTCCTAAAGGAGAACACAGGCAGCAACCTCTTTGACCTCAGCCGAAGCAACTTTTTCCTAGAAACATTGCCAAAGGCAAGGGAAGCAAGGGCAAAAATGAACTATTGGGACTTCATGAAGATAAAAAGCTTTTGCAAAGCAAAGGAAACAGTCAACAAAACCAAAAGACAACCAACAGAATGGGAGAAGATATTTGCAAATGACATATCAGATAAAGGGCTAGTATCCAAAATCTATAAAGAACTCATCAAACTCAACACCCAAAGAACAAAGAATCCAATCAAGAAATGGGCAGAAGACATGAACAGACATTTTTCCAAAGAAGACATCCAAATGGCCAACAGACACATGAAAAAGTGCTCAATATCGCTCGGCATCAGGGAAATCCAAATCAAAACCTCAATGAGTTATCACCTCACACCAATCAGAATGGCTAAAATCAACAAGTCAGGAAACGACAGATGTTGGCGGGGATGCGGAGAAAGGGGAACTCTCCTACACTGTTGGTGGGAATGCAAGCTGGTGCAGCCACTCTGGAAAACAGTATGGAGGTTCCTCAAAAAGTTGAAAATAGAGCTACCATATGATCCAGCAATTGCACTACTGGGTATTTACCCCAAAGATACAAAAGTAGGGATCCGAAAGGGTACGTGCACCCCAATGTTTATAGCAGCAATGTCCACAATAGCCAAACTGTGGAAAGAGCCAAGATGTCCATCGACAGATGAATGGATAAAGAAGATGTGGTATATATACACAATGGAATATTAGGCAGCCATCAAAAGGAATGAGATCTTGCCATTTGCAATGACGTGGATGGAACTGGAGGGTATTATGTTGAGCGGAATAAGTCAAACAGAGAAAGACATGTATCATATGATCTCACTGATATGAGGAATTCTTAATCGCAGGAAACAAACTGAGGGTTGCTGGAATGGGGGGTAGGGTGGGAGGGATGGGGTGACTGGGTGATAGACACTGGGGAGGGTATGTGCCCTGGTAAGCGCTGTGAATTGTGCAAGACTGTTGAATCTCAGATCTGTACCTCTGAAACAAATAATGCAATATATGTTAAGAAAAAAAAAAAAGAAGAAGAAGGTAGCAGGAGGGGAAGAATGAAGCGGGGGAAATCGGAGGGGTAGACGAGCCATGAGAGACGATGGACTCTGAAAAACAAACTGAGGGTTCTAGAGGGGAGAGGGATGGAAGGATGGGTTAGCCTGGTGGTGGGTATTGAGGAGGGCACATTCTGCATGGAGCACTGGGTGTTATGCACAAACAATGAATCATGGAACACTTCATCTAAAACTAATGATGTAATGTATGGGGATTAACATAAGAATATAAAAAATAAAAAAATTAAAAAAAATTAAAAAAAAAAAGAGTCATAACATCTTAAATGAGGAGAGCCTCAGATGTCATTTACCTCAACTTCATAGCATTCATCTCAATTTGAGGTTTTCAAAAATATATGTATTTTTGCACAGTCATGTACATTTATCTATTTGTTTAATATTTGTCTTCCTCAGTAGACACAAGGGCAGGGCCTACAAATCCCCAGTGCCTGCTATACCATAGACACACAGTAGGTGCTTACAGTATGCGTGCAGTGCAGGATTGTTGATGGTTAAATCACAAGAGAAGCTAGTTATCTCTAGACTAACTGCAAAGATTTCCACCAGTACAGCGACTAACCCTCACTAAGATGGTTGTGGCTGCATGGGACGTCATTCTGCTGCTCCTCATGCTCACTGGGATAAAGAATTCCGGAACTCTCTCAGGCTCATCAGCTTCCTTGCCCCTTGAAGACCTTTTTCACTCCTAACCTTGCTGGACACAAGAAACTGTGAGGGTCCTGCTATTTTTTCTATGCCCTACTTTGGAAAGAGAGCACAATTCTTCTGCTCTCAGGCTTTTCTACCCATCTTGGAGTTCTGTTCCTACTCTCCTTTCTGGATCCAGCCTAGGGGACATGAAATGTTTTCAAGGGCTCAGCAATATCTAACTTTCTTGCTTTACCTTTATCTGGTCCAGAGGGTCTCTTTTTCACCTGGAGGCAGGGAGGACATTCACCCACTGGCCAGGTATTCCTCCAGATCTTTTCTCCAGCCTTAGTCTCTCCTTTGGAATCAAAAGCCAGGGATTTGACTTATTCTCTGTAGTTTGTGAGATTTCCTCTTTTTCCTGAGGACATATGCTGCTGGTTCAATAGAAATTTGAGAAAATACAACCCCGTGGTTAACATCTCAAAAATAAAATCTGCCTCGTATACATCATGAGTGGCTGAATTTTAAGGGAATGAAATTAGCAATAGTTATCCCAGATTTCCAAAGTCACTCTCGAACGTTTATCAGTCTGCTACTGATTCTAGGAAGGAAGAAAGCATGCCACTTGGGAAAAAGAAAGTTTGTAAAATGAGTAAGTCTGCAGGGATGCCTGTTAGTTGTTTGTTGTTTTTTGTTTTTTGCCACTGTCATAAAGTTTCTCCCAAACAGTTGAGGTTCTGATAAAATAAATATGTCATGTTATTTAGGAGTGGATGACAGGCTGAGAGTCACTGAGCAGGTGACAAGCTGTCCTTGATTTGGTAAGTTTCCATGCTGTCTTCAGCTGATACTGATCTCATATTAAGTGATATGCAATGAGAGTTTCCTCTGTCAGTTCAGTGATACGATTTTAGGTAAGGAAGGTAGAATGTCTCTGCGTCAGCTAGAGATGATTCTATTAGATATCACCTGTCTTAATAGCCCTACCTTCTTCGTCTGCTAAGCTGTGGGCAAATGAGATTTTTTGCTTTATCGTCAGGTTGCCAGACAGGACTCAGGTAACTGTATGTAAAATCTCATGCTCTGTTGCACAACAGTTGATGTTTATGAGGAAAAATAAGTATTTTTAAGCTTTTTATAGCATTTGTTCCTTCACAGCAAGAAAATATTGCAAGTCTGTGCAAGGCTTTATATTGTCATGCTTAACCACTATGACTTTTACAACTGCATGTTAGCTGGGCACAGTAAATTACTGGAAAAGCGCTATGAAGATGTCATTGAGCTTTGCCTGCTGCGTGGTAATCTTCAGAAGTTACAGAAAAACATAGCCACCGATGTCATTTCAAGCTCCTTTTACTACACTAACAGTCTGAGATGCCACTCTTAATAACATGAGGCCATTTTTAAGCAAATTCTTGATGGAACAGTCTTCTTATAGAAAATGTTACCAAGCAAGTATTTCCTTTCTTTTTTTTTTTTAAGATTTTATTTATTTGTTTGACAGAGAGAGAGATAGGGAGAGAGGGAATACAAGCAGGGGGAGTGGGAGAGGGAGAAGCAGGCTTCCCGCAGAGCAGGGAGCCCGATGCTGGGCTCGATCCCAGGACACTGGGATCATGACCTGAGCCAAAGGCAGATGCTTAACGACTGAGCCACCCAGGCACCCCACCAAGCAAGTATTTCTCTAGAATCCACTTCATGATCAATTAGAGGCCTGATTAGGTGTTTGTTACCTAACAAAGCCCCATCAGAGGAAGGGAATCAAATGTTCCAACTTTCTAAATTGCAGTCCTAGTTAAAGACTCCTGTAAATGGCAGGGTAGGGCCTGTGGGGCTCCTGGTGCAGGGCCATCCTCTCTAATGTAGCCAGGGCCTGCCATGCTGGTCTTTTGGGGGTGGATGAGTTCATACTGGGAAGACCATGAAGAACATTTAAAATGAATAAAATGTTATAAAGGACTCAAGTTTTAGGAAAACTGATTTCCCAGTAAGGGCCATCTTGAAATAGAAGGTTCTCCTGATGGGATTTTGGAGAATGGACACTTAACACCAAAACCAAACGTTTATTGGTTAAGAAAAAATGCCAAATGTCATCCAACACCTGATAGGAATCAGGTAAAATAAGGACACTTTCTGAGTTTTCCTACATAGTGTCTCAGCTTCTAGGACAGATGGTCTAACCTAGAATTTTTATGAAATGTTTGCCACTGAGGAATGGGATGGACAAAAACTACAGGATACAGTGCTAACTTTAATAGCTAAGCTTCTAGGCCCTGAGTCTGAACAAAGAAACAGGCTCTATCTCCAGTATTGCCTCAGGAAATTTCTTCCACAGTGAAACAACTAGGGAAAAGTCTTATTTGAATCAATGAAAAGTTCATAGTATAATTACATTTTTAAGGATGATAGGAGCTCTCCTATCCAATGTGATTGGGGCTGGTACTTGAGTAAACAGGGTAAACAATTTTTAAGTGAAATGACATAATGAAAACATTTATATCAACTTAAAACATATCATTGTACATTGTTTCCCATTTTTTGATGCACAACCAACATCTAATGTTTTCTGATTAGAGGTCCCTTCATCTTTTTTGCATAAACTACATCCAATATATGTTGTCTTCCAGGTTTACATTCTTTAAAATGGAATGAAAATTTAGCAATCTGAATTCAAAATACTCAATTTTACATTTTTAACCCAACTTTTTAGCACTATCTTGTCAATTATAATCAGCATTTTTTTTTTTTGCAACTTGTTACTATCAAGTTTTTTGGCAAATATTTAACTCAGTTTTCCTCGCAAAGATAACACTCATACTCATCCTTCATCAGTTTGTCAAATTGAAGTCACAAATTTACAGCAACAAGCACAACTGGCACAATCAAGTTTGGGAATAAGCACAATGACTTGGGTAAGCACACATCTTGCCTGGAAGGGCAGAAGTTAATGGATGTGCTGGAGAGCACCTACTAGGCATAAGCATTCCCTATGGCAAAGGCAACCATCGGCATCTGTTAGAAAGAACTGGAGAACTCTGGTTCATCCATGTTGGTTGAAGGGCCTTTAATTAAGACTGTTCCTACTATAAATACATTTTCATTAATATGCATAGGTTGTAACTCTTAAAGAACATCTTTGCAAAATGTTTTCTAGTATGGGTTCTGCAGAACTTGCCTTAATGAATAGCTAACGTTCACTTATAATCAGCAGAATCTGTCTGCACACATAATTGGTGCTCTAAAGTGCTTTTCCTCAGCAATCTAGTTTACACTTGGTACTATAATTGGTTTGTTCATCAGACTATTTTTTTCTCAGATGGGAAGAGATAATGTTTTGGTCCACTCCTCATTGAGTTATCACAGTTTTAAAATTAATTTGGAGATTTAATGAGCTCTTTTTCCATTTATACATGCTTGAGATCCTAAATACCTCTCTATCAGTGTTTTTAGATTTTTTTCTTCTCCTAAATACCGACAGCAATAAAGTATGCTATGCCAAGAGTAGTTTAAAAAAGAAACTAAATAGATAATGGCCCTATTGGTATTAAGCTGTTAGATTTGGAAAATTTTAGAACTGAGAGAAAGAAGCATGCTTATACACACACCCACACAGAGGCAGAGAGAGACACAGAGTCAGAGAGAGAGAGAGAAAGGACATAGGTAAAGAGAGAAAGACAGACACAGGCAGAGTTGATAGATTAATAAATACATATATATATAGAGAGAGACAAAAAAAACAGAGATAGATACCAAGATAGGAATAGAGAGAAATAGAAAAGCAGAGGAAAACAGGTAAGGTGAGAGTTAGAAAGAGACAAGAGTCTCACAGAGAGACAGAAAGAGACAGATGGAAGCAGAGACACTATGTGAAAGACAAAGGGAAACCGAGATATCTACAGAGGCAGAGGTGGAGCTACCTCAGCAATGTTGCTCAAGATTAGCTCAGGCTCTGCCCTGTTTGACCAAATCTGTAGAGCTGCAAGTATGTCAGTGGCCAGGATAGGCCACCAGGCCCAGGGACCACGAAGAGACACGGTGTCATAACAGACAATACCAGACCCATGAGTAGGTCATGGCCTGGACATTAATTAGGTGGCCCTGAACCACTTGTTCATAGTAGTTATTTTTTAACTTCAAATGTATTTAAATTTTTATCTTTGTTTGTTTGTTTGCCTGCAGAAAGGTACTGAAGGAAATCTCTGTTGGAGATCTTAATCCAAATGAGACTGTGCAGGCCAATTTGGAGGCCCAGCTCCTTTCCAAGCTGGACCACCCGGCTATTGTCAAGTTCCATGCAAGCTTTGTGGAGCAAGATAATTTCTGCATTATCACAGAATACTGTGAGGTGAGACTCTCCTCTTTTGGAATTCTCAGTAAAAATCTGTTTCACAGTATGTAGCTGTCTGTAAGGAGACATCTCATAAGTTCAGTGATCAAATCACAGGTTGGGCGGGGATGGGTTAAATAGATGACTGGGATTAAGGATGTTGTGATGAAAACCAGGTGTTGTATGAAAGTGTTGAATCACTATATCGTACACCTGAAACTAATATTACACTGTATATTAACTAACTGGAATTTAAATAAAAACTTAAAAAACCCACAAGCTGAGCTATAAAGACGTGGGATATGGTGTCTTGCAGCTAAGATTGATGCTCTCTGGGTAATTGACAAACCCACTTCCAGTGAAGGAGTAGTTTCTATGGGAGAGTGCTTCTTGGAGAGGGAGTAGTTTAGGGGAGGGTCACCCAAACCTTCTACAATGGTCCAATGCTACACTTGATCTTAGCCAAAAGGCTGAGAAGTGATACAACAATGGTCCAGTGCTTAGATGGACATTTAAATGCTGTAATAGGGGCCTGGACAGAGCAGAGGTCTATCTCTTGAGTTTTGGGTTCTAGGCCTGTTTCTCATTTTGCCCAATGGAAATTTGGAAATGGAAATATGGCTCATTTTCCTCATGGAAATCTTTCTTCATATTTATCAATTTGTGATTTATGGCTTCATGTATTTGCAATTTTCCCTGCCACTCCATGTTCTCTGCAAGTAATAGCTGTACATTTTACTGAGCTCCAACTGAGACTGAAACTGCTTGAAAGGGTACCAGAGGGGGAAGCTGACAAGGTGCAGCTGTACTATGAGTCTGTATGTTTTTTCCTGAGAGGCTAGGTAGAGGGGAGTTAGAACGGCTGGGTCAGGCAGAGAGAACATGAAGATGACCTTGCTCAGAAAGTATCTCCCAGAACATTCTGGGAGTTAGTCTTAGCCAAATGCACCTTGGGGGAATTTGGTGCTTTTCATATTTTAGAGTGAATTTAGTCAGTTCCTCACCTGTGTGTTGCTGGGGCCTGAAAGAAAGGATGCTGGAAACAAGGAAGATGCTCATTAGAATGGAAGGCAGCCCTGTTTGGTCAGAAACTTTGGACAACCAGAGGGTGCTGTGTGTTTGAGATACAGAAAAGAAGAGGCAGGAGAAGAAACTCGGAAGGAGTAGGGATAGCAACAAAAGCCAGCCTTGCCTGCTTGATACATTAGCTGGTGTATTAACCAATATGAAGCTGAAAGCCCAGTTAAAATATCTGCAAGTTTGAGATATTCCAAGTCTCAGCTATTTCCCTGCAGGTCAGCCTCCTCAGCTCAGCATTGCCAGGTGTTTCCTTGTCCATTCCTGTGCTTGAAAGAAAGTGAGGGGGAAAGAGTGGGGGCAGAGAACCCCTACATTTGGATGTCTACTTCTCCTTTAGCCAGTGGACTGTTAAGAAAAACAAAATGATGAGTTGTGCAGAGCAGTGATAATGAACAGCTACTTTGGCGTGTATGTCATGAATCCGTGCAAACCTATAGGTATTTCCATATGTAACTACAATATGATCCATCTGCTATAATTTAATCATTTTTCTTCCTTTAGCCCTTCAGTTAATCAACTATTTTATTTGGGAGACAACTGACTCCTACTACTTAAGACTATTTATTACTGTTACATCTACTGCTGCTTTTGGCACATTGGATTTTCCGAAGATTCTTTCCTGGTCTTAACAATATTTTTCACTGTGGTCAGTACTGTGCAATAGAGCTTTCTGTGATAATGGAAATGTTCTATATTTGTGTTGTCCAATACAGTAGTCCCTAGTCCCACATGACTCTTCAGCACTTGACAAAGTGTGGCTAGTGTGATCAAGGAGCTGGATGTTAAATTTTATTTAATTTTAATATATTTAAATTTAAATAACCCCATATGGCTACTGGCTATCATATTGGACAGCTCCAGGTGATAAGCTAGAACTTTCTTTCCCTGCCTTATTTTAAAAATATTTTTAACTTTAATGTAATTTTAATCTACCAGAAAAGTTAGAAGAATAACACAATGCACTGTTCGTCCAGATTTGCCAGTTGTTATAATTTTCCCACATTTGCTTTATCATTCTATTTATTCATCTATCTATCTGTATTTTTTTCCTAAACCACTTGAGAGGGAGTTGCAGACACAATGGCTCTTTGTTCTAAATACTACTGTATTTTCTAAGGCCAAGGACACTGTTTTATATAATCACAGTACAATGATCAAAATCAGAAAATTAACATTGAAACAATACTGGTGGGATGCCTGGGTGGCTGAGTCAGTTAAGTGTCTGCTTTCGGCTCAGGTCATGATCCCAGGGTCCTGGGATCGAGTCCCACATCGGGCTCCCTGCAGTGGGGACTCTGCTTCTCCCTCTCCCTCTGCCTGCCGTGCCCCCTGCTTGTGCTCTCTGTCTGACAAACAAATAAATAAAATCTTTTTTTTTTAAAGGAAAAAACAGTGCTGGTATTTAATCCAGTACATGTTAAAATGTGATCCCAGGCCAGCAGCATCACTATTACTTGGGCACTCGACCCCAGCCTTGCTAAATCAGAAATTCTGGAGGAGGGGTCTGGCAGTCTCTGTTTTGACAAGTCCACCAGGCAAGTCCAAAACACATCTAAGTTTGAGAACCACCCTTCTAATCCATAATCCATCTTCAAAGGTAGCCCACTTGTCCCATTTATATCCTTAGAAAGGACATTTCTGTATGTTTCTTCTCGCACAGGATCCAGTCCAGGATCATCTGCGTTAATTTTTAAATTCTGGTGGTTTCCAAGGACTGAGCTACTCTCTCAGGAGGGGCGTTGCCATGGTGATGACCGCAGGCAGGCCCCGGGGGAACCTCTGCGGGGCTTCCAGGGCTCCATGCTGCTGAGCTGTCAGCCTGTCACTTCCCCGACTCCCAAGGAATGACGTGTGCGGATCACTCGTTCTTGTTGTTAACAGAGATATTTCTCATCTTCAGACCCAAATTTGCTCTTAACTCGCACAAGCTTGGCATTATCCTCTTTTTATTGAGGTAAGATAATATTGGAAATAGCAGATGGCCAGACTTGCACCTCATAGGAAAATGCCCATCACCATTGAAATAGTTGGTCTTTTTATCTCCAAGTTTGCTCTTTTGTAATTTAATTTGGGACCTTGCAAGATTGAAATATATAAATGCATTCGTGAGGCTGCTACATCCACCACTCAACCCTTTGGGCACATCACATCAGATTATGAGTGTGAAAAGCAAATAACTGAACTCTCACAACTTCTTGTCAAGATCTAACCAAATCTTTGATGAGGAATAGTTCCAAAACTACCAAAGTGGGAGAGTATTTCAAATATTGGTGTCTTCTCTTCTCCCCCACCCCCACCACCCAGGGTTAAATGGAACTACTTCCTGTTTCCCGTCCATACTGCATAGTTTCACACCTCTTCATCTGTACTTGGACCATTCCATTTCAGAATGTCCTTCTTCAAGTCCTAGTCATCCTCCCAGGCCCAGCAGAAATGCATCCTCCTTTAGAAAGACCCCATAATCTCCCGGCTGGAAATCTCTCCCCACCTGGTCCCCCTACTGCCACCCCATAGCATTTTATGTCTCTTGGCACTCAGCACATTATACATAGTAGAAACCATCTCAAACTTTCAATGTGAGATCGATCCTTTTCTGATTCATTTTTGTATCACATGGACCCACGGAGTGAGCCAGAAGGAAATTAGCACTCAGAATTTTTTTTTTTTCTCAGAAATTCTTTATCACTTGCTTCCAGCTGCCTCCCACCTCATTTCTGTCAAACACTAATGGTAAAAGATAAAACATTGGATCCTTCTACCTGTTATATATGTCAAAAGCATTTTGTCCTGCCTTATTTTGCTGGCTCCCTAACAATGTACTGCACTAGAGACCTGTGAGATACTACCTGAAGGTTGTCCTTTTGGGTGAAGACAAGACATCCCCAGAAACCTGGACATTCACTTAATAGATGCAGTAGAGGATAGGTGAGATCACATATCTTCAGTAGAGAGAGAACATATGACTATCCACCAAAAGCAGGAAAGGTTGAACTTGTCTATTTTCTGCTTAGCGATATTAACATAACTAAACAAAAATTTATCAGTAGAACAGTAGTGCTCAACCTTGGCTGTACATTAGAATCACCAGAAGATTTAAAAAATTACAAGACCTGAGGCCCATCTCCAGAAAGTCTGATTTAATTGACCTGGATTTTTATCTAGACATCAGGAGTTTTGAATGATCTCCAAGTGATTCGAATGTGTGGCCAAGGCTGTGAACTGCATAAAAAGGGGGATAGTTAGTGTACAAATAGAAAAATGGAGTCATAAAAGAAAACTTTATTAGTGTTTATGGAGCACTGAGAAAAGATGAGGCCCAAACCTGAGAACTGCAAAGTATGGCTCTGACGGTGGGTTAGGTTTTATGCTCAGGCACCTCGCTTGGTGCTATTATTCATGAAAATTGCCTAGTCTATTCTCCTTGCTCCATGTGCAACTTCTGAATACAATGCAGCTCTCTACTTAGGCCTCTTCTAAAAGGAAAAAAATCTGCTGGCTAAACTGACAAGAGCTCCCTGTTGTCTTGGCAGTTGTAGTTCTCAGTGCATATGAATAAATTGGCATTCTAGGTTATTTATTGGTTCCTTAAGAATTTCAAGTTCACAAAGGCAGTAGTAATCATTGATCCCCAACTCCGTGTCTGATACAGTTCTAGAGAGTGTGGGGCAATGGAGATAATACGCTAGTATTTCTTTAATGAACCTGTCTGGTAGAATAAATGAACCATTTCGAACAATGGCAAAAATACAAGGGGGATGTGGTAAGGATCAAGGGAATGGGGTGGTTAAAGTGCTGTGGGAGTTAAGAGAGGAAGAAATGACTTTGGACTGCAGGAACCATGGAGGAGGTGGCATTATATTTGAACTTGCAGTTTGGCAAGGATTTGGTCAAGGAGACAGGGCAAGGACATTTGAGTTAAAGGGAATAATGTGATAAACAGCTCAGAGGCAGAAAAGCATGGACCATGATTTAAGAACCTAATACTTCACCTTTAATTGTAATGCGTTTGCAGTTAAACACATTTCCTAATGTTAACAACTTCTATAATCTTTGTATAGTTACCAAAACCAGAATATTAATATTTTACCAGTTTCCTTCCTAGTGTCTTTGTCTGTTCCAGGGCCCAATCTAGGATCCTACAATGCATTTAATTGTTGTATCTCCTTAGTCCTTTCTGATCTGGGACAGTTTCCCTTTCCAGCCTTTTTTTTTTTTTTTA
Organism: Mirounga leonina; assembly: GCF_011800145.1. Taxonomy (NCBI): domain Eukaryota; kingdom Metazoa; phylum Chordata; class Mammalia; order Carnivora; family Phocidae; genus Mirounga; species Mirounga leonina. The sequence continues at coordinate 27,603,979 of NW_023270268.1, forward strand.
TGACCTTGATACATTTGAGGAGTACTGGTAAGTTATTTTGTAGAAGGCCTCTCAGTTTGGATTTGCCTGATGTTTTTCTCATGGTTAGATTGAGGTTATATATTCTGGGCAAGACTACCACAGAAGTGATGTGGTGTCCTTCTCAGTATATCATATTACGAGGGGGCATGATGTTAGTACATCTTATTACTGGTGATGTTAGCTTTGATTATTTGATTGAAGTTATGTCTGCTGGATTTCTCCACTGTAAAGTTACTATTTCCTTTTTTTGTATCTTGGGAAAAATATCTTGGATAAATATCTTGGGAAAGATACTTTGAGACTATGCTAATAATCCTGTATTTCCTCAAACTTTCACCCACTGATTTTGGCATCTTCCAGTGAAGGTTGCCTGGAGCTCTTTTAACTCTGATGTTTTCCTAATGGTGATTATGTATTTCCCTCATTCTTTCTACATTTACTAATTGGGATTCTCTTATAAGGAATAGCTGTTCTACTGTTCCTTTTCCACTTATGTATTTATTCAATTATTTATATCATCATGAGCTCATGAATATTTATTTTATTTTATGGGTTATAACCCAATACTCATGATTTATTTTGTTGTTCAGACTCTTCCAGCTTTAGCTGTTGGGGTTCCTTCATGGTGACTCCTGTGTCTTCTTAACATGCCCTCATCCTTTTTCAAGGAGAAGTAGATTGTTGTATATTATTCTATTTTATAGATGAGGAAACAGGGCCCCAGAGAGGTGGGGTGATTTTCTGGCAATCACATGGCTGGAATATTGAATTTTGTCCAGGGTAAAACCAGGACCAGGGGTATTAGGAAAACTGCTCCTTTTTTCTTTCTACTTGGATTGCTCTAATTTCTTCCTTAATATTTAATAGAGTCAACCAAATAGTCCATGGTTCCTACCTCCCAAGCATGTAATTATCTACCTGTACACGGGCATGAATTAGAAGAGATTGACTGTTTTATTGCTCATACCAGCAATGTTAACTAAACATGTTTCAGATCGTGGCCCAGAACACAAATATCTGCAGAGCATACTAGTCAAGCCTATGAGAATTATTGGAAAATATAAAAAATATAAAATGGAAACTCTCAGTTATAAGATGAACAAGTTCTGGGGACAGTGACATAGTTAACAATACTGTACTGTACACCTGAAATTTGCCAAGAGACTAGATCTCCAGTGCTCTCACCACCAAAAATAAATAAATAAATAAATAAATAAGAAGAAGAAGAAGAAGGAAAAAAGATAACTGTGAAGTATTGGATGTATCAGTTAACTCGAATGTGGTGATCATCTCACAATTCACATGTACCCGTGCATTTCCTTTTCTTGGCTTATTCTCATTTATATTCTGTATCTTTATCTCCAGGTATACATAAAGACATGCCTATCAGTTTGCACACACATGGATATTTTAGTGTGTTGATGATGTTATTAAGTGTTTTATTTCTCTCACTCGGAGACTGGGTAGGGTTTGAAATAGTGGAGAGTGTTTGGACTTTGTCATCACGCTGACTTCTGTTCAAATCTTGGTCCATTTCCCTGAACAAGTTATTTCATTTCTCTGATACTTTTCCTGATATTAAGATAGTGTAACAACACCTCTTTTGTTAGGTTTTTTAGGGATTTGAAATAATAAATATCAAAAAAATGGCTATTAGAGCTTTGCACCTAGTAGACTGTCAATAATGGAAGTGGTGATTATAATCGTTGCTTCTCCCATCTCCCCTTTCCAGTTGTTTTCTAGAAGGCAAGCTAATTTTTTTTTATTCTTATGTTAATCCCCATACATAACATCATTAGTTTTAGATGAAGTGTTCCATGATTCATTGTTTGTGCATAACACCCAGTGCTCCATGCAGAATGTGCCCTCCTCAATACCCACCACCAGGCTAACCCATCCTCCCACCCCCCTCCCCTCTAGAACCCTCAGTTTGTTTTTCAGAGTCCATCGTCTCTCATGGTTTGTCTACCCCTCCGATTTCCCCCGCTTCATTCTTCCCCTCCCGCTACCTTCTTCTTTTTGAAGGCAAGCTAATTTTTAACTCTGAGTCTCTGACTTGTAACTGTTAGGATGATTCATGCCGGAAGGAGGAAACATGCAAATCTTAAACACTAATGGGTCTGATAGCAATTTTCAAGCGATTACTTGCCAAGGATCTGTTTGTACTGTAAAAAGGAAAATTTGCAATTTTCTCTTATGTTTCTTATTTATGTAAAACTGCTTAAATAAACCAAGTAAGTAGGCTGAGTTTTATAATCTTGAACTTCTAGTCGGTGTCAGTACACTCTTGCAAGTGAATTTGGTAATGATATGTCTCATAAAGCTACCGCTTATTGTCCTATGTCTGGGACCACTTCCATCCAAATTTTTTTTTATGGTTGAGAGAGACTCCTGGGATATTGATTATTGTGACATTGATTAGTGACCATCTGTCTTAGTCCATTGAGGCTGCTATAACAATATACCATAGATTGGGTGGTTTATAAACAACAGAAATTTATTTCTCATGGTTCTGAAGGCTTGAAGTCTGAGATCAAGATTCCAGCAGATTCAGTGTCTGTGAAGGCCAGAGTCCTGGTTTATAGATGGTTGGTCATCTTCTTGCTGTCCTCACATGGTAGTAGGGGTGAGTGAGTTCTCTGGGGTCTCTTTATAAAGCCGCTAATTTTATTCAGGAGTCTCCACTCTCATGATCTAATCATTTCCCAATGCCCCCCGCCCCCCGCAAGACTGTCATGCTGGGGGTTAAGATTTCTACATAGGTATTTTGGGGGGACACAAACATTCAGTTTATAGCACCATCCTTCCCAGTGTGAGCTCCAGGTGTCCACACATCAGGGCTGTCTTTAGTGGCCGCTTTGCTGGGATTGCTGCTGATTAAGGGAACTAAGCATTATCTTTAGAGAGGTAGGTCCCATCAGGGGTCTCTGTTTTATCTGGGCAGCTCCATCCTGGAATAGTTGGGCCTTCCTGAATTTGCTCTGTGCCAATTCTATGGGTCTAGACTTTAGTCAATTAAGGAAGACTGTAAATCATGTGAGTGTCTCATGATTTTATATACCTGAACTGATCTACTCATGATTAATTTGATTTGTTCTATTTATTTTCTTTACTTAAACTATGAAATGTTTTGGCCTTTTAACAATAAAGTTAAAAAGTAAGGCCACTGATTTTTAGAATTGTTAATGTAAAAATTGAAAAGCAAAACTAGTTTTATTTAAAAGATTTGTACTGATGCACTAAATATAAAGCAATTCATAAACCCAGTAGAACATATAGCATGTGGGATATGGCTTTAGCTGACATATGACTTTATATAAATGTAAGTGTTCAAAAATAGGATCAGAACAATCCACTTCAAATACTTTATTTTAAAAACAACCCAGTGATTTATAGATGAAAGCACTTCATGTCACTTCCTAAGATAAAAATAAGTTCTATCATTTTTTTATTCTTATTCATGTACATTTGCCTCAACAGGAAGAACACTTACTCTAAAAGAATTTGGAAAAAGAAATTAGCAACTAAACTCAGGAATGCTCATTTATATTATCAGACATAAACATCATGATACTACACGCCATTATTTAGTACCTATTTAGAAACTGGATTTTCTTATTTTGCTTTTAAGAGCGTGGTGTGGCCTCCATTTCTCCCACTTTTATCCACTCCGTTACAGTGAACTTCTAGAATTCTAAGGAAATGTCTTCGGGTTCTACAATGACAGATGATCTCCTTCCCTGCCCCCTCCACCTCTATTTATTCTCTTTAGTAATGCCACAGGCTTTTTAAAATATATCATTATAAAATGATTATTATTCAACCCTGACTGTCCCAAATACATCTTTTGCCTTTGGAATTTTTCAAACTACTGGAACAAATGTTTCCCTTGATGGGTGAAATATTACGTATATGGCCCATTTGTGTTATTATCTAGCAGCATTTTCTTTATTTTTTTTTTCAGAGATTTTTTTTATTTATTTGACAGAGAGACAGCAAGAGAGGGAACACAAGCAGGGGGAGTGGGAGAGGGAGAAGCAGGCCTTCCGTGGAGCAGGGAGCCTGATGGCAGGGCTTGATCCCAGGACCCTGGGATCATGATCTGAGCCAAAGGCAGACGCTTAATGACTGAGCCACCCAGGCACCCCTTTCTTTCTTTCTTTTTTTTTTTTTTATTTAACCATAAATTTTATTTTATTTTATTTTAATTATATTCAGTTAGCCAACATGCAGCCTTTTCTTAAAGTGTGGTCCATGGACTACCTGTCCCAGAGTCACTTAGAATTCTTGTTGAAAAATAGGGATTCCTTATAGCCATTGCAGTACACTGAGCTCCATAGAGACAACACCGGGGTGAGTGAGAGCCAGATGGGCATTGGGCGACTCTGTGCCTCACTGAGGAAAATAATTAAACGTGGGCAGAAGAGATCCTAAGAAGTCGAGAAGCAAAATGTCATCATATGCATTCTTTGTGCAAACTTGCCTAGAGGAACACGAGATGAAGCACCCAGATGCTTCAGCCAACTTCTCAGATGTTTCTAAGAAGTGCTCAGAGAGGTAGAGGACCATGTCTGCTAAAGAGAAAGGAAAATTTGAAGACATGACAAAGGTGGACAAGGCCCGTTATGAAAGAGAAATGAAAACTTACATCCCCCTTAAAGGGGAAACAAAAATAGAAGTTCAAGGATCCCAAAGCACCCAAGAGGCCTCCTTAGGCCTTTTTCTTGTTTTATTCTGAGTATCACCCCCAAATCAAAGGAGAACATCCCGGCCTATCCATAGGTGACATTGCAAAGGAACTGGGAGAGCTATGGAATAACACTGCTGCAGATGACAAGCAGCCTCACGAAAAGAAGACTGCTCAGCTGAAGGAAAACTATGAAAAGGAGATTGCTGCATACCGCACTCAAGGAAAGCCCGATGCAGCAAAAAAGGGAGTCGTCAAGGCCGAAAAAAGCAAGAAAAAGAAGGAAGAGAAGCAAGACGAGGAAGAGGAGGAAGATGAAGATGATGACAAATAAGTTGGTGCTAGGGCAGTTTTTTTCTCTTGTCTATAAAGCATGTAACCCCCCCCACCTCCATATACAACTCACTCCTTTTAAAGAAAAAAAATTGAAATGTAAGGCTGTGTAAGATTTGTTTTTATCTTTTTTTTGTATAGTTAACACACTCCCGAATGTGTCTTTCGACAGCCCTGTCCTGGTAGTTTTTTCTGTAGCCACTAAGCTTGCCTGGTACAGTGTGGAGGTGGGAAATTGGCATGGAAATTTAAAGTAGGTTCTTGTTGGTGCACAGCACAAATTAGTTATATATGGGGATGGTAGATTTTCTTTTCTTTTCTTTTTTTTAAGATTTTATTTTTTTAAGTAATCTCTACCCCCAGCGTGGGGCTTGAACTCACAACCTCAGAGATACAGAGTCGTGTTCTACCGGCTGAACCAGTCGGGTGCCCTCAGGGATGATAGTTTTTTCATCTTCAGTTGATTCTGATGCAGCTTCTACAAAATTATTGCTGTTCTGTTAACTAAATACCACTCTGTAATTGCAAAAAAAAAAAAAAAAAAGGTTGCAACTATTTTGTTGACATTCTGAATGCTTCTAAGTAAATACAATTTGTTTTATTAAAAAAATTTAAAAAATACAGATTCCATTGTCCTCAGAGTCTCTGTTGATTTGGTGCAGGAGTATGCCTTTTAAACAAGCAACATGGATGATTCTGATGCCTGCTGACATTTGAGATCCACTGGAAGGATGTATTAGAAACTTGTGTAAAGGTGACATAGAGTATAAAGAACAGCACTTTAAGATGTCAACCAAGTGAATTAATAAGGGGCAGCTTTTTTATTTTAAAATGAAGTAGGGCAGAACAATTTTTCAAGCTTCTTCCAGCCCTAAAATCCTGAGATTATTTTGTCCTTTGTGTATGCTCTGAATGTTGCAATTTAATGGTATCCAGGCCTCTGAGAATGCTCTACTTTAGTCTTTTAAACTGGTTGTAAGTGCTTCTGTAGATGACTTAAAAAAACATGGATTAACTTTTTTTAATTAAATGCTTTTAGGATTTAAAACTTTAATGGAATCAAAGATGGTGATTAGACACTGTATTTGAGTTGTTCTTCATTTCTTCAAGGTCTTGGCATTTCAAAATCAACCTCATGTTGGCTAATCGGGATGGGGGAGGGAGGAGATGCTGTTAACCCATCAAATGGTACATTTTGGGTTACAGATTTTCAGAACTTCAGAAGTTAACATCAAAGCTTTATTTGCAACTTTCAAAGGGTGATATTAGTGAAAGAAAGCGTTTTCTGTGAGCAGTGTAGAGTTACGGCAACATTAATAATGGTTTAAGTCAAAGTCAGTACTCTTCACTAAAGTTTGTTTTTTTTTTTAAAGATTTTATTTATTTATTTTTGAGAGGGAGAGAGCACGCGAGCTGGGAAAAGGGGCAGAGGGAGAAGCAGACTCCCCACTGAGCAGGAAGCCTGATGCGGGACTCAATCCCAGGACCCTGGGATCATGACCTGAGCCGAAGGCAGACACTTTAACTGACTGAGCCACCCAGGGGCCCTTATTTTTTTTAGCAATAGTCATCATTAAATATCTCTCAAAGACAAAATTAAGAAAACAACGCACCTATAGATATTGTAATAAGAACTTCTTAAACTGAGGTATGACATTTTATCAAAAACATTTGATTTTTACGTGGAAGATGGCTTAGAGAAAGAAAGTCATAAATGCTTTTCATATTACTGAGTTAAAATCAGACTGCTTCACCAAAAAAGTTGTATTTCTTTTGTTGTTGTATAAGCGTAATTTGTTATCTTAATCTATGAGTGACTTGATTACCTAATTTAAATCCTAAGAAAATAATCTACAGAGTATTTATTAAAGAACAAAATACAAAGCAAATATTTTTCTTAGAGATAAATGTGCAAAATGAAAATTGCAGGGGCAGTTAGTTGAGGGGGATGAGACCCAGCTCTCTGATTAATCTTTTGGCGGTCTATCTTGTCGACTAAACACATTCCTTGCTTAATATTAGGATCTGGTTCATTTCTCTTTCTTATGGTTCTGCTCAGAGAGCAAGAGGCAATTTGTGTAATCTCCTTTTGACATTTCACTTTGAGGCCCACTATTGAAGACCCTGTTCTTTCTTTATTTTTATTTTTATTTTTTTAGTGCTCGCTTCGGCAGCACATATACTAAAATATTTTTATTTTTTTAAAGATTTTATTTATGTATTTAATTGACAGAGAGAGAGAGACAGCGAGAGCAGGAACACAAGCAGGCTGAGTGGGAGAGGGAGAAGCAGGCTTCCTGCCGAGCAGGGAGCCCGATGCGGGACTCGATCTAAAGGCAGTCACTTAACCAACTGAGCCACCCAGGCACCCCTCTTTTTTTTTTTAATAGCAATATATATATGTAAATAAATCTATCTATATTTATTTATTTAGTCATGGGAAATTGCATGCATACTTAATATCAATGCAGGAAACAGATAAGCAAGTTCCAGTCACCACTTGAGGAGAGAGCATTAGGAGGTAATTTTCAGACTAACACTAAATGTCACCCAGGAAGTGTGCTCCCATCATGGCAAACTAACTCACAGAGAACATAATTCTGCTCATTCACGAAGAAAACAATACCAAAGCTAATACAAATGTGTAAAATTATATTTCTATAATTTATTGGGGATAAATTCTAGAAAAAAATGCTATTTTAATACATGAATTTGTCCAAATTTTAGTGTTATTACAATTGGGGTAGACAATTACATATGCAAAGGCTGTTTTCATAGGGACAACTGTACTTATGTATGATCTTTCTAAAGTAAGAAACATTGGGTTGAAGTAAGCAGCTTCATTGATATTTCTATAAGGCAATTTTTTCTTTTTTCCTTTCATGTCTTCTTCTTTTCCTCTCTCCCTCTTCCTTCCCTCCTTCCTCCCATCCTTCCCTTCTTCCTTCCTTCCATCACTCCTCGTCTGAAGCTATTCAGGAAGGACATAGCAACATATATAATATGTAATATTATAGTATATAGTTATCTTTCTGACAGTGGGGTTATTTTATTATATTCAGAGAATCTAAATGGGGTATTGAAAAGATATCTTGGTTTTTGTTTTAAAATTTGTGTGCGTGCATTTGTGTTTGTGTGAGAGAGAAAGGTCCTCTTGAACAGAAGAGGAAACCTGGACTGGAAAAATATATACACTTACAGCTCACCTTTTATCTGAAGGGCTTTTGTGTCTACTTCACAGGATATTGTCAAAAAATGTTTTGTGCAATTTATAGAAACATTATGACAGTATAGCTTGAATGATCCAACAGAACTTTGATAAACTCTAGGATTAAAAAGAGGGGAGGGATATAAAGGTAGGTTTAGAGAATGAGAAGAAAGTGATAGTCTTTTTGACAAGGAGTCAAATATTTGATTCACTGTATTTTTGAATTCCAACAAGCTTTGATCTCCTTGGCCCAGAGAATCCAGCAGGAAATTGAATGTGAGCTAGGGTGCAAGTTGAAGGTTTGATATGCCATTTTTGACTTGTCGTGCCCTTGTGGAAGGTGAGAATATTCAAGACAAATATTTGCATATTGCACTGAAAGGAAGTAAAAAATGCATTTCAAATGAGCAGTTCGTTGACCTAATGTTTGGTTAGAAGTAATTTCCCTTTGATTGTTTCATTACCTATAAATGCTTCTCCTTTGCATTTAACAGTGAAAACTCTGTCAGGAAGCCTATAAGTAGCTTAACATTTGGCTCTTATGTTCCTTAGGGATATGGCTTGGTACCTTTCTTCTCTCATGGGGCTATGTTGTTGGCATACCCTAAAGACCAAAAAACTTGCATTTCACTCATTTTTTCTTCAGAGATGCACTTCTGGAATTGTGTTTAATTGTCCAGTGTTTTAAGGTAAAGGGGATCAGGTATAGGGGTTCTCTAAGAGAATTTAACATTTTGCATATTCATTTCTATGGTAGTTGAAATACATTAATATAAGCATAATCAGAAAGGGTCTTATCAGACTCTGCCAGGCAATTCTAGATGTTTGTCATTGTGATCATGATTCATTTTTGGCACCAAGTATTATTCTTTCTATCACCAGTGAGTGGGAGGACAGACTGACTAAATGTTTAAATGATGTGTTTGGACCCCACATAAATCAACTGTTGCTGTATTCCTGGGAATTTTACTGTAGTTAAATAGACAAAAGGAGAGTTAAGTCATCCCAAGATGACTTAAGACACGTTAGTGTGGACATGCCAAACTGAAAAGAATCGAACTCCAGCAGCCAGTGCCATATTTACAATGTAAGAACTGATATAGTTTCACCAAAATGTAGTCACTTTATATTAAGTTAATATTATTCATTTGAGTCTTATTGGCTTTATATTTTTACTTTGTATATATGTTAGGCTTCTACAGTTATATTAAATTCTAAGTATAAGGAAAGTCATTCTTAGTTTTATTTGGGTACATGTAAATATGTGATGTAATGTAATGTAACAAAAATAAATTTTAGGTAATGTTTAAGTAATGTAATAAAAATAAAACCCTTTAGAAGAGTTTTTGTCCTTGAGTGATGTCAAAGGTAAACACAGTGGGCATTACTTAAGATGGTGAAAACAGAGTTTATTTGGTAACTGGCAGTCAGGGAAAGAGCTGAGCTCTTTCCGATTGTGCACATATTCTGATAAGTGCATATATGACTGGACCATAAAAAGGGAGACTGGAAGAAGGGGGAAAATGGTGGTGGCCTGAGCAGAGTCAGGGAAGGGGAAAATTACAAAAAGTAGGAAAGGGGTTGGTTCATGTATATCTGGGCTTGCTAACTGGCATTAATTAAAATTAGGCCCCTACCCTTCCACAGATACCAAGAGACAGGTGTGGGCTGGAACAAACAGTAAATTCTTTTGGCAGCCATAAGTTTTCTCAGGCAGACACTTTAAGGGAGACTAGTGTCACCCTAGGGATGTGGCCTTGAGCTATTAGAAGTGTGTTAGTATTGGTTCAAGTCTTTTTTTTTTTTTTTAAGATTTTATTTATTTATTTGAGAGAGAGAGTGAGAGAAAGCACATGAGAGGGGTTATGGTCAGAGGGAGAAGCAGACTCCCTGCCGAACAGGGAGTCCGATGCGGGACTCGATCCAGGGATTCCAGGATCATGACCTGAGCCGAAGGCAGTTGCTTAACCAACTGAGCCACCCAGGCACCCTGGTTCAAGTATTTATAAGCCAAGGTCGAGGCCTAGTTGAGAAGAGGACTCAGAGGAGCCTGGCTAGAGGTTGGTCAAGGAGAGACTCTGAGTTCCAGAGTGGCAGTATGCCCTCACTTTCTTGTGATCAACAGCCACTGCTGTATATTAACCGTTGTAGAGAGAGCTTCATTTAAAAATCTTAACTGAAAGAAAAATATGAAAAATTATGCTGCTGTGTTTCAGGGCGGGGATCTGGATTGTAAAATTCAGGAATATAAAGAAGCTGGCAAAACCTTTCCGGAAAGTCAAATAATAGAATGGTTTATCCAGCTGTTGCTAGGAGTTGACTACATGCATGAAAGGTATGTTCATTTGTTACTGATGGACATGATTTTGACAGTCATGTCTGAACTTGAAAAATGAATTTTGGGGGGTGGAATTGAAAGGAAGCAAGTCCAAAAGTAAATGACTATAGTTAAACAACTACAGTATGCTTTTCCATGAGGAAACTGTTGAATGATTCAATATAGATTTACTTGAATAGCCATTTTTTGTTGTTCTAGAAATAAAGTTGGCCCTGAATATAAGACAGAGACTTGTATTAAACACATTTTCATATATATGATCATATCCTGTGATTATAAGCAATTCTCAGATACCTTTAAGCATGCTATGAATTTATCGTATTTTTCAACAAGCTTGAGCTATTAATATCTAGCATGCTTTAAATGAATTTCGTGGTCACCTTAGAATGCATCAGTGTCACATCCTATGAGCTAAGTGATAGAGGCAGAAGATATTCTTAGGCCTCAGAGAGATAAATACTCAAACCAAAAGTCAGTTTTGACATGAAATATCTGATACAGAAGGTCAAAATATATTTTATGAGTTCAGTTGTCTGTAATTTGTAATTATAATCTCTGCTTTAAAAATGTATTTTAAAAACTTTTAATTGTATTGTCCTGAGGTCAAAAGTAATAATTTTTGGATGTTTTAGAGACCCATAAGATGGTATGACCATGTTTGAAAAGATGAGCATACAGAGACAAAAGTAGATACTATGAGATATCCATAGTACATCTTTCAACTTAGGAGTGTGTGCAACATTGTTCTTGAAAAAAGGTTGAAATGTAGAGAGTACATCAAGGTCTGGCCATCCATGGATGTCAGATAGCTCAAATGTGTTGCCTGTTTTTTCTGAATGCATAAAAAGTAACCAGATAATACTGAGCTTTGCCATGTATCTTCTAAACGCATGCTGGATGATACAGATAGGCACTGATTTATTGACAACTCATAGCAATCTTTTGAATGAGGTCAAACTATCCTAAGAAACAGTGATAAAAGAATATCAAATAATCTTTTAATAAACTACCCAAAGCTGCTGAATGTAGGACATATGTGTATACAGTTATATTGGTATTTCTTTTCTTTTCTTTACTATTCCATGGCATGTTTGTTAGCTAATACATAAGGAAATATGTATATCTATATGTCACATATGTACATGTCACCTTCACATATAAAGGTGACAATTTTTTGTGTTCTATGTACAAAATAAAAAACTGAAATCTAGTTGATTTAGGAACCCAAATATTTGCAATACATTTGGTACTTATTTGGTGTGCTTAATAGTTGAAGTAAATGAGTTTAAAATAATCCTTCAGAGAGAAGATTAAAATATTTTTTTAAATTTTTTTTAAAGATTTTATTTATTTATTCATGAGAGACAGAGAGAGAGAGAGAGAGAAGCAGAGGGAGAAGCAGGCTCCCAAGGAGCAGGGAGCCCGATGCGGGACTCGATCCCAGGACCCTGGGATCATGACCTGAGCCGAAGGCAGACGCTTAACTGTCTGAGCCACCCAGGCGCCCTAAAATATTTTTTTTAATCCTTCAACATTTTAAGAAAGTCATTAAATGGGGCTAACTGTTTGGATATTTGTGTATCTATGTTCTTGAAATACCCTCCTTTGTGATTCAGGTAGTAAGCGATGGTGCTTATTTATTATGTTATTATAAACCAATTATTGCAAAGGTTTTCTGTATAGACGGAGAAATTTTAATTTTATACTTAAGTTCATTTATTCATTTATTAAATAGAGATAAATTAAAAATAAGGCCTAACCTTAAAGAGCTGTTAGTAAACTAGCAGAAATAAAACATGTACCCAAATAACTGTAAGTCCTATAGCCTGATGGATATGCCAGCTGCAGAGTCTCTGCTACATACTTTATAGCCCTGGGCAAGCTGCTTAGCCTCTCTGAACCTTTGTTTTCTCATCTATAAAATAGGAATAATAATGGGATTCTCCCTGCTTACTTACAGAACTATAGGGAATATGCACTGACATGTTATACATTTAAAAAGTTTGCAGTCTGTTAAGTGCTCTGTAAATATTGTTGTTTGTGGTTGTAATTTAATGTAGAAATGAAAGCATAGCCACCAGAAGAGCAAACAAAACAAAAATAAAAACAAAAAAAACCTCTGACAATAACAGTGCTCATAAGGATGTGGAGCTACTGGAACTTATGTTGCTGGTATAATCACTTTAGAAAAATGTTTGATCGTACTTCCAGACATAAACATTCAAATACCCTATGACCCAGTAATTCTCTTCCTGAGATGAAAAATGAGTACCTATGTCCAACAAGAGACAAGTACAAAATGTCCATGGAAGCCTTATTTGTAATAGCTAAAACACTGAGAAATGTCCATTTAGAATAGAATGGTTAAATAAATTGTGGTATAGTCTTACAATGGAATACTATGCAGTAAAAGAAGAACATACAATTGATATGCATGACTGGATGAATCTCAGAGACATGATGGGTGAAAGAAGCCAGATGCAAAAGAGTGCATACTATGTGACTCCATTTACATCAAGTTCAAAAACAGGCAAAACTAATCTGAGATTAACTAACCCAATCTCAGAATAGAGATTAACCTTTGAAGGGAATTTTGACTGGAAGGGGGCACAAAGAATCTTCTGGGATACTGGAAGTGTTCTATATCTTGACCCAAATGGATGATTACAAGGGTGATAAATTAATCAAGTTTAAGATTTATATATTTTAATGTAAATTATACTTTAATTTAAAACAACTGATAAGAATGCCAAGAAAAGTACACTTTAAGTGCTATAGGAGATCAGAAAAGGGATAATGATGCTATTTGGGAGAATCAATGAAGGTCTTGGAAGAAATGATATTTGACCCAAAGTAGGTTTTGAATAAGGTGAAAGATGAGTCTGAGCTTTCCAGGATTAGAGAACAGAGTTAGCAAAGGCACAGAACTGGGAAGTCCTGGCACTTTTAGAGTAAATGATGAGTATAGTTCAGTTGGAATGGCTCTTGGGGTACATGAATGAAGTTGTGAGGAAAGGTAGGTTGACATGAAGTTGTAGAGAGCTTTATTTTGTAGTATAGACAATAACACCACAGAAACCTTTTGAGTAGAACTATGATCAGAGCTTCAGGAAGACTGGGTAATAAATTATAGAGGGGAGAGAGGGGAACTCAGGATATCAGTCTGAAACCTTTTAGAATATCCATGCGTGAGGTTGTAGGACCTGAAACAATATGACAGCAGTGGGCAGGACATGGAAAGATGACAGTTAACTTGATAAGTTCAAATGACTGGAGTTAAAATTACATAGATATGTGAAATGTGATAAGAGAAGGTCAAGGATGAACCCAAGTTTCATCACCCAAGGGTGAGTGAGAAGTTGGAAAGATAGATTTGAAGCAGTGGTGCTGAGTTTAATGGTGAATATCCTGGGTGAAATATGGAGAGAGAGTGAGATAGGGAAAGAGGGAGGGGGGGGAGGGAAGGAGAGAAGGAGGGAGGGCGAGAGAGAGAGAGACAGAAGAAAGGAAGGGTGGGAGGGAGGGAAAGAGGAAGGGAGGAAGGAAGGAAGGAAGGAAGAAGGAAGGAAGGAAGAAAGGAAGGGTGGGAGTTAGTTACAAGTGAGGCCCTAGATATTGGGAAAACACCAAAACTTGTCTGTTGGAGTTCCTCTGATATCAGAACCTTGAAACAAAAACTGGAGTGTAAGAATTAGTTTATCTAGGGGGTGATTTCATGAAACAGAAACCAGTGAGTGGGGAGAGTGAGTGAGATGGGGAAGTGAGAAAAACCATACAGGGCATATTATTGAGCTGGTTGCTTCTGTGGGAAGAGGGATCTGGAGGCAACATTCTTCTGTATGTTTTAGGTTTGGGGATCTTCTTTTTGCATTCTTTCAGAGCTTTTATGAAAATTCTTGCCCATATATAACTGTTTTCTAGCACTATTATGAATTTCCTCCTGAAAAATTGCTCACATTTCTGGGAATTTCAGGTGGAAAGGGGAGGCAGTTATCACTATCTTGATCAAATCTCTAGACTATTTTTTGTGAGGTTTTTTGAGTGTACCTGACACACAATGTTATATTAGTTTCAGGTGTACAACATAGTGATTTGACAAGTTTGTGCATTATACTCTGCTCACCACAAGTGATCTCCAGAGTAGTTTTTAAATGGAAAAATGCTATATGTTATTCCTAATCATAAATATGTCATCTACTTTTCACTTCTGTTAGTTTTCAATATTTAATTTGTATACTTCTAAATATGTCTCCTCTAGAAAATAATCTGTCTCCTGGACAACATAGGAGAAATGGTTGAATTCCTAGAAACCTATAACCTACCAAAAAAGGAAGCAGGAAGAGATAGAAAATTTGAACAGACCAATTACCTACAAAGAAATTGAATCAGTAATCAAAAAAACTCCCGACAAACAAAAGTCCAGGACCAGATAGCTTCATAGGTGAATTTTACCAAATATTTATTTTTTTTAAGATTTCATTTATTTATTTGTCAGAAAGAGAGAGAGAGAGCACACAAGCAGGGGGAGCGGCAGGCAGAGGGAGAAGCAGGCTCCCTGCTGAGCGAGGAGCCCGATGTGGGACTTGATCCCAGGACCCTGGGATCATGACCTGAGCTGAAGACAGATGCTTAACTGACTGAGCCACCTAGGTGTCCTAAACATTTAAAGAAGAGTTAATATGTATTCTTCTCAAACTTTTCCAAAAAATAGAAGAGGAAGGAAAACTTCCAAATTCATCCTATTAGGCCAGCATTACCCTGATACCAAAACAAGATAAAGACACAACAAAAAGAAAAGAGAACTACAGGCCAATATCTCTGATGAGCATAGATGTAAAAATCTTCAACAAAATATTAACAGACTGAATCCAACAATACATTAAAAAAATCATTCACCACGATCAAGTTGGATTTATCCCTAGGTTGCAAAGGTGGTTCAGTATTCGCAAATCAGTGTGATACATCACATCAATAAGAGAAAGGATAAAAACCATATGATCATTTCAATAGATGCAGAAAAAGCATTTGACAAAGCACAACATGGATTCATGATAAAAACCCTTAATAAAGTAGATTTAGAGGGAGCATACCTCAACATAATAAAGGCTTTATATGAAAAACTCACAGCTAACATCATATTCAATGGTGAAAAACTGAGAGCTTTTCCCCTAAGGCCAGGAACAAAACAAGGAGGTCCACTCTCACCACTTTTTTTTTTGAGATTTTATTTATTTATTTGAGAGAGAGAGAGCATGAACATGAGCAGGGGCAGGGACAGAGGGAGAGAATCTCAAGCAGACTCCATGCTGAGCATGGAGCCTGATACACCATGCTTGATCTCACGAGCCTGAGATCATGACGTGAGCTGAAACCAAGAGTTGGACACTTAACCGACTGAGCCACCCAGGCACCCCCACTTCACCACTTTTATATAACAGAATATCAGAATAGCTAAAATCAAAAACATAAGAAACAATAAGTGTTGATGAGGATGTGGAGAAAAAGGAACTCTCATGAACTGTTGGTGGGAATGCAAACTGGTGCAGCCACTTTGGAAGATAGTGTGGAGGTTGCTCAAAAAATTAAAAATAGGGCTACCCTATGATCCAGTAATCGCACTACTGGGTATTTACCCAAAGAATACAAAAATGCTAATTCAAAGGGATACATGCATCCCTATGTTTCCTGCAGCATTATTTACAGTAGCCAAATTATGGAAGCAACCTAAGTGTCCATTGATAGATGAATGGATAAAGAAGTGGTATATGTGTGTGTGTGTGTGTGTGTGTGTACACACTGGAATATTATTCACCCATAAAAAAATTGAAATCTTGCCATTTGCAACCGCATGGATGGATCTAGAGAGTATAATGCTAATGAAATAAGCCAGTGAGAAAAAGATAAATACCATATGATTTACTCATATGTGGAATTTAAGAAACTAAACAAATGAGCAAAGGTAAAAAAAGAGAGAGAGAGAAAGAGACAAACCATGAAATAGATTCTTAACTATAGAGAGCAAACTGATGGTTACCAGAGCAAACTGGGATGGTTACCAGATGGTTACCAGTGGGTGGGGCATGGGTGAAATGGGTGATGGGAATTAAGAGTACATTTATTTTGATGAGCACTGAGTAATATATGGAATTGTTGAATCACTATATTGTATACCTGAAACGAATATAATACTGTATTTAACTATACTGGAATTAAGATTTTTAAAAAATAATTAATTAAAAAAATAAAGAAGTTATCTTAATTATCTGTTCTTAAAGCATTTTAAATCCAAAAGAATGATTCTATTAGCATATAGCATAGACACTTACAAATAATGATGTATAAAGCTAAGAATGTTCGGTTTACTAAAAGCTACCTTGAGAATAAGACACTAAAACTCTTCCTGCTGAAGGAAGTCATGTTGTATGAACAAAAAACCCCAATCTCAGTGGCTTACAACAACAATTTCTTGCTCATGTTGCATTTGGCAGCTGCAGATCAGCTGCGAGTCAGCTCTACCTGTCCTGCCATTTCAGTATCAAAACTGAAGGAGCAGCTCCCACGTGGGACGTGCTTTTCTCATGGCAGAGGGAAAAGCAAGAGAGTTAGCAGAAACACTCCGTGGCTCTTGACGGTCCTGCTCAGACATGACAATCACCCCATCTGCTCACATGCTTTTGACCAGAGTAAGTCACATGACCAAGCCCAGTGTCAGAAGAGTGGAGGAGCCTATTCCTCCTAAAGGGAACATTCACTGTAAGTCACAAGAGGTGTGACTGTTTGGGAACAGGAGTACAGACTACCACAATGCTTCATTCAGCTTTCAAATCAAATCTTTCAAACCATAGCCAATATGGTCTATAGTATATATTAAAATGTATTTTGAAAATTACATAGATTATGAGTTATGAAGATTACCTTGGAAACAACACATGTGAAGAAGTTAGGTTTTGGGGCACCCTGGATGGCTCAGTCATTAAGCATCTACCTTCGGCTTGGGTCATGATCCCAGGGTCCTGGGATTGAGCCCATATCGCACTCCCTGCTCAGCGGGAAGCCTGCTTCTCCCTCTCCCACTCCCCCTGCTTGTGTTCCATCTCTCTCTGTCTCTGTCAAATAAATAAATAAAATCTTAAAAAAAAAGAAGAAGAAGTTAGGTTTTGCTCCTCTGTTGCAAATGCCTTGCAAATTATTTTAGTGCAGGTGATTGTTAATTCTATGTGTCAACTTGAGTAGTCCATGCGTGTCCAGATTAAACATTGCTTCTGGGTATGTTTGTGAGGGTGTTTCTGATGAGATCAGTATTTGAATCTGTGAACTCGGTAATGTAGATTGCCCTCTCCGATGTGGTTGGTCACCATCTAATCCCTTGGGGGCCTGACTTGAACAAAAGGCAGAGAGGAGGAATTTGCCCCCATTTTCCTGCCTTGAGCTGGGACTTATCTCATCTTCTCTTGTCCTCAGACTGAGACTTAGACCGTGGATTTCCCCTGGCTCCCAGGTCTATAGACTCACACTGAGTTATGCCACCAGCTTCCCTGGGTCTCCCACTTGGAGATTGTGGAATTTCTCAGCCTCCATAATTGTATGAGCCAATTCCTCATCATAAATCACCATATCTATTTCTACCCAGCCAATTACTTCTCATAATTACTTCTCATAACTGTTTTCTAACGCAGTTTGCCTTTTTCTTAAAATACTTAGTTCTGATTTACATACTTATATATTTATATATCTGAGGGCTATCAATGCATTATTATCTAAAACTCATCTTCTCCTTGTCTAGGTGTCACTGGGTAAGTTTCTCTTGAATGTATTACTTATTCCAAGTTTATAGTACCCAGTCTCCTGGTCACCTACCAAGCTCACTCTTCCAAATTCTAAACCCTTAGATTCTCGGACTCCCTGGTACTCGTAGCTGGAAGAGAACCAGTACCCTCTCCTCAGATCTCATATTAAGAGCTGCAGGGACCAAGTGAATCAACTTAAGATGCTTTTAAGTGCAAGTAACAGAAGCAGCTTAAATCATAAAGAAAATTCATTAACTCACCTAACAAGAAGTGTCCAAAGAGGGTGGTTGACACTGGTGGCTCAGCAATACTTCAAGTTCTTTCCATCTCTTTACTACCATTTTCAGCATGGTTGGCTTTTGTAATTGGGCTTGTCCTCTTGTAGTTGCCCCGATGGCTGAAGCACCACCACGTATCACCCACCCCCATACAACAGTAACCAAAAGCCAAAGAAGATAAAAGGGCCATATGTCACCCTCTTTTTTCATCTTTTATAAAAGTATGGAACTATTTCCTACAAGCTTCCAGCAGATTTACATTTCATTGTTAGAAAAAATTTCCAAAATTTAGAAAGGGCAGAAGAGATTACTGAGTATTCTTTGCGCACAAGGCTGGACTTAGTTTCCTATCATCTGGGCTATTTTATAACTCTGTAGAAGTAGAGGTTAACTTGAATATTTTTGTCTAGAAGAGATGCAAATATTTTTTGTTCACTGGAACAGACAACTCCGGGAATCTGGTTTACAGCCCTGTTGGCCACTAATCAGTTTTGTACCTAACCCAGCTATCCTCTTGTAAATAATTTAGCTTGTCAAAGACTCTGACTCTGTTTTAACATATTACTAGTTTCCTCATTGATTAATGAGTGGAACAAAATCCTTGACATGTGTTCATTTTATATTTTCATAATATTCATAATTTTACCTTTTTGAAAATTATACTTCAACGTTGGCTAGAATTTGGTCATACCATATACCTAAGCCAGTCACCCCAAAGGGAAAAGAGATTACCTCAATTTATTTCCCATAATATCCTCCACATTCACTCCCTTCCCTCCTCATTGCCCTTACCTACCAAGACTGAGGAGGGCCCAGTCTCCCCAGGGCTCATGGGGTTCCGATATCAAGGGAGAAGAACAAGAGAATGATCCTTGTGTGGGTGCTTAATAGTTCCTGCGATACCAAGGGAACCCCAAGAGTGGGCACAGAAGAGGCCAAATTTTATTTAACCCTCTATTTGTTAAATATAATTGTTTTGCCTTTAATCTTTAAGTAGTCAACATCATACTTACACAGAGCCCAGCTCTAGATGTTGTGGGAATATAAGAAGGCAGGAGAGAATATTTATTAAAAGGAAAGTTTCTATTTTTTTTGGGGGGGGGGAGTTTCTATTTTTTTTAAATTAATGAATGAGCTCCACTAGATGGTATTCATCTTTGTGCCAAGGATAGTGCTTTTAAAATCAACATACATTTATTGAACATTTACCATGAGTAAAACAGAACTATGATACTTTGTGGAGTCATATAGACCTGTCTGTACTCATAGGCAAGTTATTGGGCAAATTCATACGTGGGCAATTCTTTAGCCTCTCTAGGCCTTGATTTTCCCATCTCCAGAGTAGACATAAGTATAGCAGCATAGCGCTTTAGGTGATAGCACTGGGGGTTATTTGCCCTGAGAAGTGGCCCAGACCTGTGTTGTCCACTTTTATTTTTCCCTTTCCTCTCCATTCTTGAAAGCATTGCTTATTCCTCTGTAATTCTCCAAAGCCTTTAGGAGAATAAAGATTATTTGAATTAGAGGAAACTCCTGGCATCATTTTCAATTCTTCTTTTTATGTACAATTCTAATTGCATTCCCTGTTTGAGTGTGTGGCTGTTTGTCTCCATGAAGTAAAGTAGATGGACTTTCTGAGTGGCTTTTCTTTGGCCCTGCTCCTCAGTCATGATTTACAGCTTTGCTCTGGATGACAGAGGTCTGACCACTGTACCGAGGTAACGTTGCTACACCTACATTATCACTAATTGTAATGGTAAAAAGCCAATTATTTTTATACCTGATATTTCTAGTGTTAACTGATAACAGTACAATTTCGTGGGCATGTACATAACAGCAATCATTTGTTGGGAGAGAGGTTTCCTTCTGAATGTGAATGTCTATATTGGTAACTATTTTAATTATAAATAATTTTTTAAATTATTACGTTCTGTAAATCACCATACATTACATCATTAGTTTTTGATGTAGTGTTCCACGATTCACTGTTTGCGTATAACACCCAGTGCTCCATGCAGAACATGCCCTCTTTAATACCCATCACCAGGCTAACCCATAAATAATTTTTAATAAATTGATGAGAACTGGGTTCCCCTCTGCCATCTTTTATAGTTATTTGTGTACTTTTCCTTTATCTCTCCAACCTGATTGGGCATTATGGGATACATGGCCTTGTCTTATGAATCTTTATATTTTTCACATTATGTTATATAGCACATAGCATGTAGTTGGCACTCATTGTTTTTTAGGATTAATAAATGAGCCCCACAAGATGGTACTCACTTTTGTTCCCGGTATAGTGTTTCTAAAGTTAACACACATTTATCGAGCCTCTACCATGAGTAGAGAACCGTGTGGAAGAGTAAAAGGTGATACAGACCTGGCCTGAGTTTTTGCTAAGGCTTCTGGAGGCATTAATATGGCCAGATCTTCTAGTCTCTTACAGGCCACTTATAGGATTTTACATTCTATTCTGGAAGCAGTGAAGACCCATGGAAGGTTTTTAAGTTAGGGCAAGATTTAATTTTGTAAAGCCACATGCCCATTCCCAGCCTAAGTCTCAGGAATACTGCTCTCAAATTGGGGTCTCCTGTATAGGCCTGACCATTAGATACACCATAGTAATTGATGCATATTATAATCATGAATTGTTAAAAACTATCCTTTGTGATGTCAGGGAATTATATAGTCCATTTTGGAAAAATGTCAATCAAAAATAGTTTGAAAAATTGAGGCACCTGTACACCCAAGGATTCAATCAAGTTTAACCTACCAGTTTAATTAAATGTTTATAGTGTACAGGGGATAATATAGTCAGATAAGATACAGACCTTGTAGAGCTTAGGATTTAGCAAGGGATATTTGCCTGGCAGGGATATTTGTATGGCTTATAAACACAGGGGTAGCATGCCTTAGGGAGAAAAAGAGAAAATGATTGCCTAGCTTCTTTCTCCTCTTGTCTCCCACTGGTCTACTCCAAAGGAGTTAACTCCCTTGCACTTTTAGGCTGTGTCATCTAGTTCCTTAGATTGCCAATTGGAATGCTTGATTCCATGTCCCACAGTGTGGTGTTTCATCCTAGTCCAGATGTGGCAGGAGCCTGAGGGCCTGGCATCCCCAGGCAAGTGACTAATTGGCCTCCAGTACCAGCGCCTTTGGAAGGAAGGGGGTAGTCAAGGGACTCCAAGGAGGTACATGAGGTTTGTATCCAATACAATCCTGAAGGACAGACAGGATTCTGAGAAGCAGAGATGAAAGAGGAAGGCGTTTTAAAATGAGCAGTGACATAAAGGAAGAAACATGTGTGCTGCATTTAAGATAAAGCAAGTGCCTTGTTGGCTTCAACAGAGATGTGACCATTTCTTAGCCCATATTTTCATGGCTTGTAGTTATTCTTGAGTTCTTTCCCCTTTTAAAAGGTACTTCAAATATATAACTAAATGTTTATTCTTTCATTAGATTTTTTTTTGTATGAATAAATAGGTGGAAGAGGAGGCTAGAAATGGAAGACTCCAGATGTGAAGCCGTCTTGATTCAGTCAACAGTAGGGGTCATGGAGAGTCTTGAGCAGGGAGTGGGGTGTTCAAGAGTGAGGGGGGAAGGATGATGGGGTTTAAACCACTCCCTATAGTTCATCATTCATTTCTGCTTGATAGCCTCACACAACTTCCCTTTTGCTATACTGGTGGTAGCAATAACAATAGAAGTATGAGCAGTAACAGTAACAACCACCACAACCATGGCTCATCCCATAGCTTCATTCACATCTCTGTTCCAATGTCACTTTCTCCAAGGCCTTCCTGACCACCTGATCTCAACTATAAACTGGCATCTCCCTACTCTGGTTAGTCTCTAGCTTCTTGCTCTGCTTTATTGTTTTAATAGTATTAAGTTAGCAGACATTATATTATATATATATTCATTTAGTTGTTTTCTGCCTGTTTGCCTTACCAGAAAACTTCATAAACTCAGAGACTTTGTCTTCACCAGTCACTGCGCGACTGTTCTAAGCACCTGATGGGGTTCTAATGTAACTTCATTGAACTGTATGTGTGCTGATTCTTTGTAATCTGTTGATGCTTGCTTTATTGATTAGTTCATTGTCAGTTTTTGAAAATATTCCATGTGTGCCTGAAACAACATGCATTTTTAAGTTTTTTGATGAAATATTCAATTTATGTGTATTAGCTCAAGCTAATTGTGTTTTTCAAATCTATAATTGTTTTACTAAAATCTATATCCTTATTAATTTTTTTGCCTACTGAATCTATTAATTACTGAGGGAAATATGGGTTTTTTTTGAATTTTTTTATTATGTTAATCACCATACATACTGAGGGAAATATGTTAAAGTTCCCACTATGATTGTGGATTTGTCAATTTCTCCTTAAATTTTTATTAATTTTTCATAATGTATCTAAGCTTGTGTCATAAGTTGTAGACAAGTACAGGATTTAAAAATTTTCCCAATAGGGGCACCTGGATGGCTCAGTTGCTTAAGCATCCAACTCTTGATTTTGCTCAAGTCATGATCTCAGGGTCATGAGATTGAGCCCCGCATCAGGCTCTGCGCTGAGGGTGGACCTGCTTAAGATTCTCTCTCTCCCTCTTCCTCTCCCCCTTGCTCTCTTTCTCTCTCTAAAATAATAAATAAATAAAATTTTTCTCAATAAATTATTGGATTTCTTTATTATGTAATGATACTTTTTTTTTTTTTTTGAGAGGGAGAGGGGGAGAGAGAGAGAGAGAGAGAGAAAGAAAGACAGTGCCCCTGCCTATGGGGGGAGGTGTTGGCCAGGGGCGTGGGCAGAGGGAGAGGGAGGGAAAGAATCTTAAGCAGGCTCCATGCCCAGTGCGGAGCCCCAGCCTGGCTTGATCTCAACAACCCTGAGATCATGACCTGAGCCGAAATCAAGAGTCGGTCACTTAACCAACTGCGCCACCCAGGTGCCCCTGTAGCGATACTCTTTATCCTTAATTTACCTAATACTGCTTTTTACCAGCTTTCTTTTGCCTAGAATATCTCTTCAATCCTCTTGCTTTCAACCTATGTCCTTACATTTTTTTTAAAAAGTGTGTTCTTGGGGTGCGTGGGTGGCTCAGTCGTTAAGCGTCTGCCTTCGGCTCAGGTCATGGTCCCAGGGTCCTGGGATCGAGCCCCGCATTGCGCTCCCTGCTCAGCAGGAGGCCTGTTTCTCCCTCTCCCACTCCCCCTGCTTGTGTTCCCTCTCTCACTGTGTCTCTCTCTGTCAAATAAATAAATAAAATCTTTAAAAAAAAAAGTGTGTTCTTTATAATAAGTGCTTTTAAAAAAAAGCTTAGTCCTGTTTCTTTGTGTTTTAATTCATGATTTTAGTCCATTGTGATTAACAATGTATAGAATGTTTCTACCATTGTATTTTGTTACAACCCTTTTTCTCCTTTCCCTGCTTTCTTTTTCTGGTTTTTGGGTGAATGGTGGACAATATATATGAAATAATGGAGAGATGTTGGGTGATACTGTCTTCTTCTGGAGAGGATCTAATGTTTTTCTGGGTGCTACTTATAGTAAGGGCAGATCACCTTGAACTAACGGGGGACTGAGTTGGTTTAAGGCTGGTTTCAGACTTTGTGAAGGCTGGCCTAGTTCCTGTTTGCCTTTATATCTAAGAAGTAGTCCTTGAGGGGTTCCAAGACCCTTCTTTATCTTTGTGAATCTCCTGAAAACTCTGCTTAGTTTTTAACCTCTTAGCAGTCACCTTCTCCTTAATGTCTTCCCCTGAACAACTTAGGATTCAGTAAGTGCCTCAAGGGTAAAAGCCACACAGAATGTCAGACTCACTTCTCTTTTGTTCCCTTTTTTACTGGAAAATTTTCCCCTCAAGTCCTGCCTGCCTTTGTAGCCCTGAACTGTAATTTTTGTCTTGTGAGCCCAGGAAAAGTTCTGCAAGCTTTAGGCCAGGGCATTCTGCTTATGTCAACTGCCCTGAGAGGAACACACCATGCAGAATGTTTGGCTCATCTAGAGCATTCCCTTTCTTTCCAGGGTCTGGCTGCTCAAGTGCTGACTGCCTTTGTTTGCCTTAGCTGATCTCTGATATCTTCAAAGACCTACTGTTTTTTTTGTTTTGTTTTGTTTTTTAAATTTTACTCAGATTTTACGTTGTTCAAATGTTTCAGTGTTCTCTGCACAGCTGTGGAAAGTGGGAGATTTAGTGTGAAATAGGCTTACTTCATCATAGTTGAAAGCTGAGGTTTTATTCTTGCATTTTTAATTTCAATCACATTTTTCCCTTAGAAATTCTATTTGGTTGGTTTTCAAATCAGCATCATCTTTTTTTGGATAGTATCCTTTTTCTATCTTATGTTTTTCCATTCCTTTCTTTATGATTTTAATCTCTTAAAATATACTTATTTTATAGTTTGAATCCTTTTAGATTATCTGAAAATCTCAGGGGTGTAATTTCACTGTGTGTTATCTGCTGACTCTTAGTTTGCATTTGCTTCTGCCAGATGCCCCAAGAGTGTATAAGCAGCTGAGAACCAATTTTTATGTTAATTTCTTGGCTTGGGATTTCTGAAGCCATACAGCTATTGCATATTTGAATCCCAAATGTGAGTGAGCAGGGAGATATGATTATGGAATAAGAAGAGAGATATTTTTTTCTCCGCTCAGAAGTTCAGACCTGTACAGATCAACTTTCTTGTCATTTTGTTTGCTTGTGAGTGGATGTTTCTTAGGTCATTCTTTCAGGTAAGGTACAAACCACATATGGGATTCTGACATATTTGTATCTATATATTCCAATTCTTCACATTTCATGGGTTCAAGGTCTTGGCTCTTGCTTCTGTGAGGCCATTAAAGCCATACCATTGCTTACTGAGCTCAGCACAACCCCCTAGGGCAGCTGAGAAATCAGTACCTACTGCCCACTCTGCTTTTCAGTTTTCTGTTTGTATAAACCCTCAGGGATTTGCTTCATTTTCTTGTAAGCTCAGTTGTGCATATGTGAAGATATTTATAGACTTTATTCCACATTTTTTGGATGTTTTTTAGGTAAATGTTTTCAAGTTGTCTAGTTCTCTGTAATTCCAGAAACAAAAGTCTTAACTGACATAATTTATATTACTGGCTTATACATGTTATCTATTATTAAATATCATCATCAACATTATTATTTCTACAAATACATAAAACCTGAATATTTGGATTTAATATATATAATAGGTTATATATATATAACATTTATAGAACATATAACTATAGATGTTCTATAAAAATGTATTACATAAATACTTTTCACATATATATTTATATATAACATAATATGTAATAGATTATATATAATAGATTACAAAGCTTTATGATAACTGGTCTATCAACTGAGTGGATGGTTAGTAGATACAGTACTATGTAGATCATGCTACAGAAACACAATACAATTTGGCCTATTGAAATAGTGTAAACCACATCACTCTTTTCCCAACTACATGTTCTGCTGACTTTAAAACTGTTTTTAAAACTCCTGTTTCCTCAGGAGAACTAGAAAATGCTATGGATTTGTAGCTATACCCATGTATATTATTTATATTAGAAATCAAAACTTTTATATTTTGCATGAAATTTTATGTCCTTTTTTGCCTTTTTGTAGGAGGATACTTCATCGAGACTTGAAATCAAAGAATATATTTCTGAAAAACAATCTGCTTAAAATTGGTAAGATTTTTAAAAATATGTATTCTAGAAACATGGGAGAATATATTCTAGATGTTATCAGTATATCACACGGAAATATATAGTACCTGGAAGTGTTAGAGTAATCACTGGTTTATTTTAACTTCTCAAACTTTTGTTTTTACTTGGGTGGGGCCAACAAAACCCAATTATTTTGTTTCTGAGTATCTGATATAAATTGAAGTGTGAGACATTTGCTATGTACTTCATAGATTGAACTAATAATTTTTGAGTTCCTACTCTATGCCAGGCACTTTGCAAGTAGTTAGTTGTTTTACTGACTTGGTTAATTAGTACAGGTTTCCTGTTTATTTTATCGCAAGCAATTAGCAGTTATCACAGATAATTAAAATATTGGTATCCTGGATTTGTTAATTTTTAGTTCTTCAGAACTGTACCTCCACTCATAACAGTTACTGGATTGTTTGTTCTTCTGTAAGATGTTCTTAGAGAGGGAAAGTCTAAAAGCATGCGACTAGTTAGATGAGTAAAGAGAAGTTAATGGATTCACATTTTTATAGTCATGTTCTTGAAGAGTCTCAGGTCTATTATTTGAAATCTTTTCTTCATTGTAAATGAAGAACGAACTCTCCCCGCTTGGATGAAATCACAAATCATTAATTCAGCCCTCCAGAATAATTTTGCTTGTTGTTAGGCAGACCTGAAATAGCTTTTTGTTTCAAGTTGCTGGTTCTCCGTAATTCCAGAAATAAAAAGCTTTAGCTTACATAATTCACTTTCCTGGCTCAGTCTTCCTTCTCCTATAAGGCCTATGTTTTTAAAGCTATTCACCAGCATTATGTAATTTAAAAGATACCATTTTTCTTTTCTTTCCCTTTAAATGGTATGAGTCATTGCATATTAAAATTGTCAGATTAGCCAGTTGTTAATTTCCAAGCTGATTTTCATTGCTTTAAAGTATTCATAAAAATTAATTATTATTCCAAGGGGATTTTGGAGTTTCTCGACTCCTAATGGAATCCTGTGATCTAGCCACCACTTTAACTGGAACTCCCCATTACATGAGCCCGGAGGCTTTGAAACACCAAGGCTACAACACAAAGTCAGACATCTGGTGAGTGGGCAGTGGGTTAGTCCAGATGATGTATACATCTGCTGCACTGAGAGAACAATGCGTTTCGTTTTAAGGCTCATTTACTTGCTACATCCACTCACTTTATCCTTTTGAAGTATGAGTCATTCTTTGACCAGAGTAAAGGAGGGTTTTTTGGATCTGGAACTTGATTATTTCCATTATATTGATTTCAAAAATTCTCTTTATTTATAGATAATTGGTTGGTTTGGATTTTTTTCTTCTTGAACCACAAAGAAAAGTTCTTAATGTATCATAAACATTAAATGTTAATAGGTTTCTGCTAGCCTATTAAATAAAGTATTTGTGGGGCACCTGGGTGGCTCAGTTGTTAAGCGTCTGCCTTCGGCTCAGGTCATGATCCCAGGGTCTTGGAATCAAGCCCCACATCGGGCTCTCTGCTCAGCGGGAAGCCTGCTTCTCCCTTTCCCACTCCCCCTGCTTGTGTTCCCTCTCTCGCTGTGTCTCTCTCTGTTAAATAAATAAATAAAATCATAAATAAATAAATAAATAATTTGTAATCCTAAACACTGTGCTTTATTTTATTTAAGATCAACTTCCACCTCTGTGGGGAATGTATGGCTTTATTTTTTTCTTCTTGACACTTATAAGAATTTTTACTGAAGATATTAGCTTTTAAGAATAAACTTAAATGAAAAAATTTCTGGGTTTTCAATGACAGGTGCATCTGAGATTTCTCCATTTATCTGAGCTCTTGTACCAAAGGAATTTCTCATTCCTTGTCATGGAACCAGTTTAAATCTCAGTGCAGAACCCATGTGGAAAATTATATTCTATTGTTAGCAATCGATCCTATTTAGGGAAAATCTCTTTTCCTTTAAAGAGGAATCATATAATTTTCAGCTTGTTAAGGGTTGAAAGGACAATCTAGCTGAGAGCCTGTTAATTAAGTAAATAATTATTGTATGCAAATCAACTTAAGTAGTTCTGAGCTTTCAAAGATGAACAATGTGAAAGATTATGTCTACTTCATTCTTCTAAAGAGGATAAAGTAGAAAGTTACGTTTCCCGTGGTTAGGGAAAAGTAAGCAAAACAGGGGATATCCCTTTGGATTTTCATAAGGGTCATTACCCATGTTCTTGTTCTGGTGCCTCCCAAGTGGGAGAGAACACTGTCAACATTAGGTCTGGCTATGGCAGATAACCATCCATTCTGTCCCTTCAATTCACTCTTGGGATTATTCATTTCTAGGTCTTCAGTGTTTTGGTTTTTTTTCATTGTTTCTACCCTGATGGTCTTTTCCAATTTACCTATCGTATTTTCTCTAATCATAACCTTCCCCTAATACCCTCCCCCAAAACCAAAACCAAAATAATAGACAAAAACCACAAAGGTATGTTCAGGGGAATGAGTTTCTTTAAATTTTGCTTTATTGAGCATCTACTATTTGCCAGTGACTATGTAATAGCCCTTAGGGTATAAAATTTAAAAAATAATAGGATTCCTGCCCCTGAGGAAGAGTCTTCTTGCTCTTTTTAGAGTGCTTTCTTCAGTTTGAGATCAGTCTTGGGCTTTGGATTGGATTTGAGTTCCTATTTACATCTCTTTTAATACTTAATTTTTTTATTATTATGGGCATTTAAAAAAGATTCAGGCGTACCTGGGTGGCTCAGTTGGTTAAGTGTCTGCCTTCAGCTCAGGTCATGATCCCGGGGTCCTGGGATCCAGCCCCTTGTGGGGCTCCCTGTTCAGTGGGGAGTCTGCTTCTCCCTCTCCCTCTGCCCCTTCTCCCACCCCCATGCTCTCTCTCAAGTAAATAAAAATCTTCAAAAAAATAAAAATAGATTCAAATATGTAATTTCTTCATGATTAAAATTACATGCTATGCCAGAAAGATGTTTACATCATGTCATTTGAATTAAGACTAAATTTATGAAGACCATCGTTAAGCCTTTGGCATTACATGTAGCAAGAAAGCTGGCTCTTTGGGACGGTTATCTACATCTGCTTGCCAAATCAGATGTGTCGCTCCAGAAACTTGGGCAACAATACCCACAGACAGAGGAGTAAAGTAAAGTCTTTTTGTCTCAGTTGTGTCTATCGTAGTTATTTTTTTAAAAAACTGCTCCTAGTATTTCATAAAGATTTATAGGAATATTCCTAATATGGGAATTATAGGACTATCATAAAGAATATAGAAATTATCGGGAATATCAGAATTATAGGGATATAGAATAATACTAATAGTATTGCTATAATGTTTTAGGTTTATAAAAATAATACCTGACTCAGACAAAACTTAAAAAATCTAAAACCTCCCAAATATAAAAATACAGGAGAATTTTAATATATTTTGTGTAAGCATTAGATCAGCTCTCCTTGCAGAGATTATTAACTATTCAGCAAGTACAAGCTAAGGATTTATCATCATCCTGACCCCAAATAACCATCTTATTATGAATTTAGTAATTACCTTGGTTGTATCTGAATCAAAATGAGCTTATCTGGTAATGAAATTTTTATTGCTGAACCTAAAGTAGAAAGAATAACAGAGAACTATTAATTATAGTGGCAGATACATAAGTGTGATGAGTAATCTTTGGGAGACACTCTTAGAAAAATTATATTGAATGGGGTTGAGAATTTTTTTCTGAATCTCAGTATGTAGCATCTGTTTACTGTGGAATATTTTCTTACAATTGAAAACACTTGTGAATAATTGACAGGTGTTTTGTTTTAGCACTAATAGCTGTACATATTATATTTATAATGCTTAATGAAGAATTGGTATAATACTAATTATATTTCATCTGATAATGTTTGCACATTGTAACCTTTCCTCTCTCTGCAATCTGTTAAACCTTTTGGGATTAATTTATTTATAGCAGTCAAATACAGATAAGTCTCTCTTAAAAGTAGTTTAGGTTCCAGAAGTTTATAAACACTCAGAAAGTTAGGATAATTAAGTTCATTGAGGACAACACTTTGAATACTGCCAATTTATATAAGCAATTGCTGAACACTTTTTCCCACACAGGAAAAATATAATATATGAATTGGTTTCCTAGGCCATCCCTTTAAATTGAGTTAAATTATGAATGGTTAGAATTTATTATTTTGGTAGGAGAAACAAAGGACAATACTATTGGAATAATGGTGCTATAATTAAACAGAAAATAAACAGAATATTTCATTGTTGGTGTTATCTGTCTTGTTGTGAGAAGTCAACCAGATAGTTCTTGATTTTGTGGCCCTATATTTTTTAGGTGATTTAAGTGGAGGGAATGTTGGTGGGAATAGTAGGGGTGTCAGAGTAAACTGTGAAGGTCTCAGGATTTTGTAAAAACCTGAGATCTGGTCCAAGGGTTAGCTACATAAGGGACACTGTAAGAGTCTAGTTCACACTCAACCCTGGAGTCAGACTTTAGTGATGTTGGGCAAAAACGTCAGACAAGGCTTAGCTATAGGTAGACGAAAACAGAGAGGAACCAGTACCTGCCTGACCTACAAGAACTAAGAAAGTATCCTCACAGGAGAGCGTTCCCAAATTGGACAGGGAAAGGGAGCAGGGTGGGATTTAGGGAAGGGAGAAATACAGGCCAACTTGGCAGCAGTTTTTGTAGCTAATGTGGGGCCCGTAAGTAGCTGGTAGCCAACAGCCCCATCTTGGTGAAGGACGCTCTGGAGCAAGAGAGCCCATTTCTCTCCCCTCCCATGGTCTGAGAAATTCTTTCTCTCTTTTTTTTAATTTTATTATGTTATGTTAGTCACCATACAATACATCATTGGTTTTTGATGTAGTGATCCACTGTCCATTGTTTTCGTATAACACCCAGTGCTCCATGCAGCACGTGCCCTCCTTAATACCCATCACCGGGCTAACCCATCCCCCCTCCCCCCTCCCCTCTAGAACCCTGTTTGTTTCTCGGAGTCCATAGTCTCTCATGGGTCATCTCTCCCTCCAATTCCCCCCCCCCCCTTTTCCCTTCCTTCTCCTAATGTCCTCCATGCTATTCCTTATGTTCCACAAGTCTGAGAAATTCTTATGTGGATTTAGAACTAAGCTGTTGGGCAGGGCATGCCTCCCTAGGGAGTGAGAACTGGTGTCATTGTCATTATTTTCACTCAACAGAAGCTGAAGTAGGAAAACATTTCAGTCAAGTGCAGTAGATTTGGGTAATAATATCTTTTCTCAATGACTAGCATAAAATGACTGATACAAAATCTGAAGATAATATCTAGCCTGGTCACTTTTACAAAGGTCACAATACAACTGCAGCAACAGATCCAGAATTGCTACTGTCTATGGAATGTTTACTCTGTGATTGACAGTTAATGTGCTAAGTGCTTTATATACCTATATAAATGTATTTGTTACTACAAAAAAAAGCATACTATATATATTTTACAACCTGCCTTTTTTTTACTTGCAAAAGGAAATACTGTACTGCCTTAACAAAATATATCTAACTATCATTTAAATGTTTGCATAGTATTTTATACTTGGACACAATAATTTTTCAACCAATGCTTATTAAATATTGTTTGATGTTTTCTTTGAAGATTTTCTCTTTGTTTTCGTCTTTAAGCATTTTTAGGGCACAATGTATCTGGGTGTGGATTTACATTTATCCTACTTGGAGTTAGTTAGTTCAGCTTCTTGGACATGTAGATTAATGTAGTTCATCAAACTTGAAAAATTTTCAGCCATTATTTCTTTGAGTATTTTTTTCTCTTTTCTCTCTCTCCTTGCCTTCTGGTACTCCCGTTTTGTGCATGTTGTTGTGCTTCATGGTCTCTCACATTTCTCTAAGGCATTGTTAATTTTTCTTCATTTTTCTCTCTGTTCTTTAGATTGCATAATGTCTGTCAATCTATCTTCAAGTTCATTGATCCTTCTGCTTGTTAAAGTCTACTGTTGAGCCCCTTTGGTGAATTTTTTATTTCAGTTATTATACTTTTCTTTTCTTTTTTTTTTTTTTTTAAAGATTTTATTTATTTATTTGAGAGAGAGAGAATGAGAGAGAGAGAACACATGAGAGGGGATAGGGTCAGAGGACAAAGCAGACTCCCTGCCGAGCAGGGAGCCCGATGCGGGACTCAATCCCGGGACTCCAGGATCATGACCTGAGCCGAAGGCAGTCACTTAACCAACTGAGCCACCCAGGCACCCTCAGTTATTATACTTTTCAACTCCAGAATTTCTATCTGGTGCTTTTTAATAATTTCTATCTCTTTATTGATATTCTTCATTTGGTGTGACATTTATATCATACTTTATTTATTTAAACATGGTTTCCTTTAGTTCTTTGAACATATTTATAATGCTGCTTAGAAGTCTTCATCTGTTAAATCTGACATCTGAGACTTCTCAGGTAGTTTCTGTTTCCTGCTTTTCCCCACTGTGTATAGATATTTTCCTGTTTCTTTGCATATCTCATAATTGGTAAAAACTGGACATTTTAGATAGTATATTGTATCAACTCTGAACACTTATTTTCCTCGCTCCCCCCACCTCTCTGGGGCTTGGTATAATTTGCTTCTTTATTCATTTAGTGACATGCCTGGTTATTCTAGTGAAACCTATTTCCTTTCCAGTGTGAAACCTCTAGTGTTAATCCTCAGAGTATAGCCTTGGGCACATGCACAGTTAGCCTTGGGACAGTAGTTTTAGCAAGGCTTTCTGTCTCTTTCTCTGTTCTCTCTGTTGAGCTGTTTCTGCTGGTATTACATCCAATTGTTAGCCTTCACTAATTGCCAACTCATTGCTTTATTATTTTCAACAATGCCTTGAGGCATGCATTGCTCTCCAGTCTCTTCCAATTAAATTTGAACCTCTTTGCAGATGTAGTTTTTGAGGCCAGTTTTTGAGGTTTGAAATTTGCCTATTCTTAGCTATCTCTTTCCCTGATTTTCTCTGATAAGGTAGCTAGCCTGTGGTTTAGCTTATTGTACTCATGGAGCTACCAATCTCCTCTTAATTGCTTGCCACCAAAATCTTCATTGTTTCTGAGAGCTGGAGTTTAGGCTTGAATTTCCTACACTCTGTTCCAAATAAAATCAGTCTCTTTGGGGAGAACTTCTGAATCCTCTCTTTTTATAGCCTGCCTTAGCCCTGAGCAAAATCTCTTAGCATTTCTCAGGAGCTGAAGGCAGGGACATGGCCCACTTTTCTTAGAGTGACAGTCCTGCTCATGAGCAGGGTACTGGCCAGGGGCAGT
Source organism: Mirounga leonina (assembly GCF_011800145.1). NCBI lineage: Eukaryota > Metazoa > Chordata > Mammalia > Carnivora > Phocidae > Mirounga > Mirounga leonina. The sequence goes on from NW_023270268.1 coordinate 27,637,621, forward strand.
AGCCTCTCTTCTTGGCTTGCTTCTCCTGGCATGGAACGTCCACCCTGTAACAAGCTGGGGCAAAGGTGATCAGTGATCAGGTCCCCAGTATTCGTTGTCTGCTGTTCCTGGGGTAAAGCCTCCATTCTACCTGTAGGGACTAGGTAGAGGAACAGAGCCCTTAATATCTTGGTTACAATCATGTGGAATTTAATCTCTGTAACACAGAGCTGGGGAGATGAGAAATGCTGGGAGCCTGCCCCTCCTGGAGAGGTATCCAAGCCCAGGACAGGTTTCTGGAGGAAGGGAGAACCCCATCTTATTGGCCACACCTGCTCAGAGTGAAATTTTTGTCACACTGAGCTGGGGGAGTGCCTAAGTGCCACAAACTCTTGTTTTTACTGAGATTTAGTAGATTTTCTTGAATAAATGTTTCTTCATTTACTTTATGCCCTTAAGACAATTTTTAGTGACTTTAAATTGTTGGGGGTGTTTGGTAATTTTCACCAGTTATAGTTGTTTTGCTAGGGAGCAGGTCTGCTGAGCTCCTCGTGATGCCATTTTGGAACTGTTCTCTCCAAGGCCTTACTGTTGGAATTAGAGATTTTTATTTATTTATTTCCTCATTAAACAGTGGAAAGACAACAGACTGGAATAGGGAGAGGTTGGTGGAGACTAAAGAAGGGAGATAGGCAGGCCTTCTATTAATTTCATACATTCCCCTACTTCTGATGCTTTGCCCATCTTAAAAGAACCTATGGAAACGATCAGAGATGATTAAAGCAGTTGGAGCACAACCATTCAATCAAAGTGTGAAGCAGTGCAGGTTGTTGCCACAACCAGCCTTTATGGAGTGGCTGAGTGAATAACCATTGGCAGTGGAAGGATACTTTGATCATTATTTCTATTGCCAACCCACCGTCTCCTTCCAACTTTGAACAATGTCCATGTTCATTTCCCAAACTTTAAAGTTTATATGGAATCTGTGATTCCATATACTCCAAGAGTAGCTAAAGATTCAAGAAAAAAACAAAAACAAAAACACAACCCTTTCCCTTTTATTTTCTCCTCAGCCACACTGATCTCCCTGTTTTCCTCTCATTGGTGTTGCTCCCATCTTCACTTCTCCCATTGGCCAAATTCTTATGGTGTGGAGGGCATGGGATCACCACAGTGGAGGGAGAGCCAGTGATCTTCTTTCAAACATTGTGCCCAATAGTGGAAGAAAGTAATTAGAAAGACTGCTATGAACGGGACAAAATTTACCCAAACTTTGTTTCTAAAATTTTACGGGTTTTCCCCGAGACATGATAGTATATTGGCCTGATTTGGTGGAAAGAATGCATTCACCTTTGCTTTTAAATACTCTTTTGAAAATTCAGTTCCTCAGACACATTAGCCACATTTCAATGTGCCTCATGTGGGTATTGGTTATACATTTCTGACATTGTAGAAAATTTTACTGCACAGTCCTGAGCTTTTCTGCTCCAGACCCTTTAGGCCTTATCCTGGGATTTTCTTGCATTCAAGCAGCTTTTGGATTGAGCAGATCCTCTAACAGTTTCAGCTGCTGTTCCTGGATGGGCCCACCATGCTTTTCAGTAAGTACTTTTTGACTATTTTGAAGTTATTCTGTTTTGTGGTCCTTCAGTCACTCCGTTGATTCCCTCTGCTTCTTCTCACATAGATGCTGATACTGTGCAGGCCATATGGCAACTGTGGTTTGTCTTCTTGTCTTCACTTCCTTGTACTTTGAGGTGTGCAGGGACACCTTGCTACCTAACTTTGTTGAAAATGTTGGCCATGGTTTTTGGTTTTGCTATAGAGCTGCTCTGTTTTACATGGGAATTTAAGGAAGATCCAGGAACTATGCTTCTGATGTAGCTGCCACTTTTCCCCAAAAATTCAGAATAAAAATTTTAACAAAATCCCTGCGTGGTTTGTATGCATATTAAAGGTTAGGGAGGACCGTTACAGGTTCTGGGACATGATAGGCCCTTATAAAATGGTTGCTATATAATATTGCTTCTGAAGTGTTAGTTCAAGTCGTCCAGTGTCTTTCATTATATTTAGATAAAGTTTATATTGATATTCAACTCCACCTCAGTATAGACTTATTTTTAGGTTACCACACACTAAAGCAAAACCCGCTATTCTTTTATTAAATTTCTATTACTATTTATTCAATTGCTTAAGTTATGTGTACTCTTTTCTAGATGGATATCAGGATGATCCTCAATTATGTAAAATAAAAATATTATCTAGAAGATCAGTAAAGCTGCCCCAGCCCACTGGAGTCGTGCATTGCTGTGCATTAGGCTTCTCTTGTTAGAGTCTGGGCAGATTTCAAAGGGTAAATTTAGTTACCTTGAGACAAGACAAAGTCTGAGTTACATTTTCAATTCATTATCAACCTGTGCTTTTAAATCCTTTGGGTAGTTCTGGTCAGCTTGGACAGATGGCAAGTTTATGGAGTTCAGGTGTAATTTGCTTCACACAAACCTGATCCCAGCCTTCCCTTTCACTGCTAAATTCCCTCCCTTAGGGATTTATTTGCTTACTTCTTCACAGTTGGCTGTATTTTGGAAAAAAGAAAGGAATGCAAATCATAGACATCTAAGCAAAATGCACCTCTCCCTTGGTTTTTTGTTTGTTTGTTTGTTTGTTTTGCCAACTTGTCCCCTTCTTTCCCCCCAACCACCTCCCCACTTTCACATCACTAGATTTAAAATCTGGGAGTCAAGTAAGAAAAAAGTCTTCAAAAAGGATGGAATTGATGAGTTCAAGGTTATGTAATTGCTCCCATATAGAAATGTTTGGTTGGAAATTGGAAAAATTTAAAACCATGGGTACACAGATATATAGTTACCAGAATAAAACTGTATATAATAGATAGTTTTTTAACTTGTAACAGGATAATAAAAAATCTTTTACCCAAAGTGCTAGGTGGTGTCTCTAATCAGATTACACCCATTCCAGGCAGGTGCACAGGGACCAGAGCAGGTCCCTTTCTACAAATCACTGGCTGATAAGTGAAGTCTTTTCCATGTGCTCAAGTGCAAGTAAATCTTACTAGACCAAAACGAGACAGGTAAATGGAAAGCAGTATGCCTTCAGTGTAGCTGAGAGGATTTCCAAAAAAGAGAATAGTCTTGTATCAAAATTGATTGATTACTGAGTTAGACTCTACATCTAATTGTTCTATAGTCCTTTAGCCAGATAATTTCACATCTTTTTATAACCTTAATACATCCATCACATGTGGCTTCGGTAGAATTATGTCTCCATAAAAGCAGGATTTGACTTCATGATCAACTCATTGTACTTAATAGACAACTAACGCCCTTTCCATGCCAAGCAACAGGAAAACGGCCAAACTTGCCAGCCTTCCTTTCCTTGCCACAGAGGGTCTCACTGTTTGTGTGCCTTACATTTGCCATGGTCTGATGCTCTGCATGGCTTGTCTCGGGCCCCAGGGTTCCTTGAAGGTGGCTTATGGTTCTGGGTAGGACCCAAAGTAAGCCTGGGAAGTCAGCCCCTGCCTGAAGGTCTTCTATCAGGGTTAGCCATGATTTCCAATTCAAAAGAGTCCTTAATGATCAGAAATGCTCTGATTGATACAGCATTGAGAGACAGGATGGCATAGAGTGTATGTCTCTAAAACTAGACAACCTGTGTTGCAATCTCAGATCCCCCAACTACTCAATATGGAACCTTTAACAATTGACCTAATCCTAATGGTTTACTCATCTGAAGAATGGTCTGCTTCATTAAGATTGTTATGAGAATAGAATGATTAAATGAGTTAATATATGTAAGGAATATAGAAAAGGGCCTAGCTTATAGTAAACATCATTAAAATTTCAGCTAGTATTTTCCTTATTATCATTATTATTGTTATCATTTTATTACTGGTGGAGATAATATAATAGTCTGCTCCCAAGACAGCTCAAAATGTCCTGTGTCGGGAATTGTTGCTCTCATCCAACCCTTCCAACCTGTCAGAGCCAGGAGAGATTGTCTGGCTCTGTTCTGCTTTTAACCCAATCCCTGAAGAAGACTCTGAGCCCACAGGAGCTGAATTAAATCCTCAGAAGAGAGTGTGTGGGCACAGAGGGATTGATAAGCCTTCTACTCCTTGGACCTGTGAGTTTCATTCCTTTTTTTCAGTGTTCAAAGTATAGCATGTACATTGGGTTACATAGCAGGGTGTCTTCAATAAAAGTTCATAATTTTAATGGAATTCATTTTATCAGTCCATAACTTTATTGTTAGTGCTCTTTACATTTTGTTTAGGAAATCTTTGCCTACCCCAAGATCAGGAAGATATTCTCCTGTTTTCTTTTAAAAGCTTTATGTTATTTTTCATAGTTGAAAAAACGGGTGATTTTTGTGCATGTATATGGTGTGAGATAGGAGTCCACATACATTATTTTCCATATGGGTATTCAATTGGCCCAGCACAATTTTGTTAAAAAGATCATTTTTTTTCTTCTACCATAGTACAGTTTGTCTTTGCATTAATCAAACGATTGAATATGTGTGGATCTGCTTTTGAGCTCTGTGTTTTGTTCCATTGGTCTATTTTTTCTTCTTTGCTGATATCACATTTTCATGAGTAATTCAACTTTATAATGAATCTTGCTATTTGGTAATACAAGATCTCCAAATTTGTTCCTCTTTAACTACCGTGGCTGTCTTTGTCCCTTTGCATTTCTACATAACTTTTAGAATTAGCTTGTTAATTCCCATAGAAAGTCTGCTAGGATTTTGATTGATATTGCATTGAGTCTATAGATCATTCTGGGAAAAATTGTCATCTTCATTATGTTGACTCTTTCAATCCATGTATGTGGATGTCTCCCTCTCCACCCCCACTCCCTTTTTTTAGGTGGTCTTTAATTTCTCTTAGTGATGTATTGTGGTATGCAGTGTAAGGCCTTGCACATCTTTCATTGGATTTACTCCTATGTATTTGACATTGTATGATGTTAGTGTAAGTGACATTTTGCATTTCATTTTTTAAATGTTTGTCACAGGGGGCGCCTGGGTGGCTCAGTCATTAAGCGTCTGCCTTCGGCTCAGGTCATGATCCCAGAGTCCTGGGATCAAGCCCCACATCGGACTCCCTGCTCAGCAGGGAGCCTGCTTCTCCTTCTCCCTCTGTCTACCACTCTGCCTACTTGTGCTCTCTCTCTGCCAAGTAAATAAATAAAATCTTTAAAAAAAAAAATGTTTGTCACAGGCTTATTGAAATGACCTTTTATGTACATAACCATGTCGAAATGCTTAATGACAGTTTAATATATTTTTTCTAATCTTTACATATATTCTTTATATGTATAAATATATTTATATTTTTAAAATTTTTTCTGCCCTTATTCTGAATAGCACCTTCATTACAGTATTGAATATAAATGGTGATAGTAGACATACTTATCTTATTCTCAATCTCAAAATAAAAGCATAAACTTTCAATATGTCACCAATAAGAATAATATTTACTATATATTTTATAGCTCTAAAAAATGATTGAAGAAGTTCCCTTCTATTCCCAGTGTACTAAGAGTTTTATTCCTTTTAAAAACACAAAGAGGGGATGCCTGGGTGGCTCAGTCTGTTAAGTGTCTGCCTTCAGCTCAGGTCATGATCCTAGAGTCCTGGAATTGAGTCCCACATCGGGCTCCTTGCTCAGAGAGGAACCTACTTCTCCCTCTCCCTCTGCCCTTCCCCTGCTTGTGCTCTCTCTCTCTCCCTGACAAATAAATAAATAAATATCTTTAAAAACACAAATGGGTTTTGAATTTTACCCACTGCCTTTTTTTGCATCCAAGTATAATTTTTCTCTTCATCTATAATGAGATATATGCCATTGATTGATTTTAATAAATCCACTTGGTTTTTATATATTATCTTTTTAATATAGCATCATATTCTATTTATAATATGCATACATGTGTGTATTTGGAATTTTTGAATCTATGTTCATAAAAAAATTGCCTATAATTTTCTTTTTCTGTATTATTCTTGTTATACTTTATATCACAGTTGTGCTGACTTGTTAAAATGAAGAGATTAAATAAGATTAGTGTTCTTTATTCCTAAAACGTTGGAAAGAATTTCCCAGTAAAACTATCTGACCCTGGAGGGTTTTTGTGGGGAGCTTTAAAAAAGTTTTTTTTTTAATTATTGTTTTAAATATTGCTTTAATTATTTAATGTTTTTATTTTATTATTTTAAAAATTTTTTAAAATTAATTATTATTTTTATTATTATTTATAATAGATGAAGGACTATTCCGATTTTGTATTTTTTCTTGGTATCAGTTTGGTAAGTTATATTTTTTTAAAGACTGTTCATTTTATCTCATTTTTCAAATTTATTGGGGAAAAACATGTCATCTTAGTACTTTCTAACAGCTGTGGCATCCATAGTGTTGTATACTTTTCCATTTTTGTTATTGTTTGTGTGGGTTTTTCTTCTTGTATTCTTGATCAGTCTCGCTAGAGTTCTATTAAATCTATTAACATTTTATTTTTATTGTGTGTCTTTGTCTATTTCATTATTTTCTACTTTTCAAAAATTTCTTTCCTTAAACTTTATTTGGCTTGATTTGCTCTTCTTTCTCTATCTTCTCAAGCTTAGATCATAGATGTTAAGCTTTTTTCTTTATTAATATATACATCTAATACTTCAATTTTGCTATAATCATTTATTTTTAGCTACATTCAAAGTATTGATATTTTGTACTTTTATTAATATTCAGTTTTAAATTTTTCTAATTTTTGTTGGACTTTATTTCACCTATGAATTGTTTAGATGTATATTCTTGAATTTTCAAGTGGGTGGTGATTTTGTAGATTTTTTTCCCCTGTTATTAATTAATAAGTCTAGCTTAATTTCACTGTGGTCAGAAAATATGCTCTGAAGTTTTCAATCCTTGAAGTCTGTTGAGGCTTCCTTGATCCTAAGTATAGTCAATTTGGAAAATGGTCAGTGTGCCCTTGAAAGGAATCTGAATTCCATCATTGTTGGATGCATTTGTGTTAGTATGTCAGTTATGTCAATTTTAGTAATTGTGTTTAGATTTTCTCTATCCTTGTTGAAGTTTTGGTCTGCTTGTATAAGCTATTGAAAGAGGTATGTTAAAGTTTTTCATTATGACTGTGAATTTGTCTATTTTTCTTTTAATTCTGTCAATTTTTGCTTTATACACACACACACACACAAACACACCCACAGTTATTGGATTTTAGAATTGTTATATATTCCTCATGGTTTAATTTCTTTATCAGCCTACCACCTCACTCTTAGTAGTGGTTCTTGCCTTTAAGTCTATTTTGTCTGATGCTAGTATAGCTACACCAGCAATATTTTGGTAAATATTTGCATGGTATACCTCTTTCTTTAAACTGCTCTGTGTTCTTATATTTAAGGTTTGTTTTATGAGCAGGATATAATTTTTGACCCAATCTGATAGTCTTTTAATTGAAATATTGTCCATTTACATTTAATATAATTACTCTATATTTGTACTTTTATTTGTCATCTTATGATTCGTCTTCTATATATACCATTTGTTGTTTCTTTTTCTCTCCTTTCTTGCTTTTATTTTAAATTTTTATTTGATTCTTTTCCCTCTAGTAAATTACTAGTTATGAACTTGTCAATATACGTTGTTTTACTATTCTTTTGGTGAAAACTGTAGCAATTATAACATACATTGTTGCCTTAGTATAATGAAACTTAGTTTTTGGTTTTTTTTTTTTTAGATTTTATTTATTTATTTGACAGAGAGAGACACAGCGAGAGAGGGAACACAAGCAGGGACAGTGGGAGAAGCAGGCTTCCTGCGGAGTGGGGAGCCTGATGCGGGGCTCGATCCCAGGACCCTGGGACCACGACCTGAGCTGTAGGCAGACGCTTAATGACTGAGCCACCCAGGCACCCCTGAAACTTAGTTTAAGGAAAGTTATTACTTTTACCACTTTCCCAGTAATGCTAGGACCTTAAGTACTTTAACTCCATTTACCCTCTTATGTCTTTCACATTATTTTTGCCATAAAATTATATTCTACATAATTTTAAATTCCACAATATATTGTTAGTATCATTTTATAGAGTTAATATTGGCTTATACATAGTTACAGAATTACTCTTTATAGTGTTTTTTATTCCTCCCTGCATTCCTTGTTTCTGCCTTAATTTTTCTTCAAGAAGAAGAATTCTGTCTTAGGGTTGTTTTTAGTGCTGTCCTGCTGGCAATGAATTCTCTCAACTTTTGCTTGTCTAAAAATGTCTTTATTTCACATTTATTGAAGGAAACTTTTTCTGGTATAGAAATCTAAAGAAGTGCTACATCATCATATTAATAGTCATCATATTAATAGTCTTACAGATGGGTACAAAATTTATTGAGCTTCAAATAATTTTCATAATTTATAATATTTACATTGATCCTGGTGTTTTAGTCACTCATGGGATTTCTCCTAACATCCCTTTCTTTCTAGCATTCTGTAATGAAAATAGTCCAGAATTTGGAAGGAAAAATACCTTGTGAACTTGATCAAGCCATTTAACTTCTTTGAGCCAGTTTCCTCATGTATAAAATGGGAAAAATATAGTAGCTGTATGTCACTGGAAATTATGATGTTCTGTTGAGTTATGTATGGAAGTGCTTTGCAATATGTGAAGTACCAATTAGTTGGAATTTTTTAGTGTCATTGTTATTTACTGAAACAAAAACATCTCTTTGTATTCAGTGTATATCCAGAATTCTCTTACCAGTGCACATTTTTATGATACCCACAAAATGGTTAAAATGATAGTATTCATGTATTTATTTATTTATACATGCACTGCCTTTTATAAGAAAGTAGGATGGTGTTAAACGTTACATAACACAGAACTTACACAAGATTGGTTGTAAGTTTATTTTTGATTTTTCAAGCAACTAACATGAAAAGGGAGACCTGGCTGGTTACACAATTCAAAATCCTCATAATATTAAAAATAATCCATTAATTTAGGGGAAGTACAGTTCTTTCTTAGTATACTAAGTTCAGGCAGGAATTTCCCCCTTACTTTTCTTAATGATGCTGAGTTATTTAAAAGATTATTCTGCTGGTTTAGAGGTTACTGATTTGCATGGTTAATCCAAATCAGTGTTGGACTGAATTCTGTTTCATATGCTCAAAGGGAGAATTATACATTTTAATGTGAGCTACAAGTAGCTGCTTTTCCACCCTACTTGCAAATGGATTCTATTCAGAAAACTAATACAGAATGCCGGTTTCCTTTTCAAAATGCTTGGATACACATTTGAAGGAAGGTTAGGCTGATAAATTAAAATTTTAGTTTGCATATATAGTATTAATAAAACTGCCTTAGAAAGATATTTAGCTGTATTTTATTTTTCCTTCATAGAGGTTCCTCACTACATTGATCAAATGTTTATTTGCCCTCCTGTGTGCAGACATATTCCTGTTGTTTTGTTTCTCCTCTGACAAAAAGTGGTCATTCAGACTTAAATTTTTGTAGGTTTTTTTTTTCATTTTTCCCTCTTTATTTATTAAACATATTTTTAAATGGAAACGAAAGTACAGAACTGAAGCTTTTAAACAAACAATCAAAGGGTATGTTAGTGTCTCACAAGCAATGCCATGACACATCTGAAGTTTTGTATGGTGATCAAATTTAAAATAGGACATTTGTTCCTTATTTAAATTCTTTGATTTTGTCTTTTGATTCTTTGATTAGGTCTCTGGCATGCATTTTATATGAGATGTGCTGCATGAATCATGCATTCACTGGCTCCAATTTCTTGTCCATTGTTTTAAAAATTGTTGAAGGTGACACGCCTTCTCTCCCCAAGAGATATCCAAGAGAACTGAATGCCATCATGGAACGGTATGGAAAGAAATATATTGTCACAGAAGCAATTTTAAATTGTACTTATATCTTAGTTCATTTGAAAAATAATTTTCTTCTTAAACATCACAGCATGTTGAACAAGAGTCCTTCACTGAGACCTTCTGCAATGGAAATTTTAAAAATCCCTTACATTGATGAACAACTACAGGTATTTCAAATGAAAGGGATACTGGGAAACATATATTAGCATTTATATACATTCGAGGACTTGAAGATAGGCTGTGGGAATAAGATGCATTAAGAATCGGTCAGAAAAGAGAGAAAGAAGATTTTTTTTTTTTAAAGCTGAAGGAAATTATTAGTTGAACAATCTCTTTGCAAAAGAAGATGTGTTAACTCCAATTTCCTGAAGCCCCAGATATGAGAAGTTAGGGTTGTAATATTCTACCTAAACTCAATATCCGCCCTTAGAGCTCTTGGCTTACAAATCTTACCTCAATACTTTGTAAATATATCCCTGCTAGGACAAGAATGTACCACTAATAATGCTAAAATCTGGGGGTTTTGCTGAGCCTTTATTATGCCACTCCTTTCTTATATATCTTAATCATACTTTTTATTGATTAGGTGAGTTTGTTTTCCTGTAGATTAGAAATTTTGATGCAGAGAATCTACCTCTGGTGGTAAGAAAAAAGCAAACGGTACCTTCTTAGAGGATTTTTTGTTTTGTTTTGTTTTTTAACTTAGGCTTTTACAAATACCTCAGGCAAATTTCCTTGAGTTTTATGACTAGTTTTAAGTGGACCCACAAAGCAGTCATTCACCTTCGAAGATGGGCACACTTTTTCATCCATGTCCAGTTCTAAGTTGGCAGGAAACAAGGATGCTGACTTGATGTGTCTGCATCAGTTGAGTGCTGAGCACAGTGCTGATGCTGGAGGTGCTGAAAGGAAAGGAACAGCCTTGGCTCCCGTCCTTTTGCAACTTGACTGCTAGTAAGAGGACCCAGTACCCAAGAAAGAGTAATTATACATTATCAGGAGCACTAGGAAGAAAGCACACAGGATGCTGTAAAATAGGGGAAGGGAATAATGGCCTTTGTGGTCAAAGAAAGAGTAGGTGACTGTTCTCTACCAGTGAGATGGTGAGAAGCAGCCAGACATGTAAAGAGCCTGAGAGAGGGTTGGAACCACAGGGAATTAGCTGAGACAAAGCCCCAGATCAGGTTATGTTTCTAGATGGAGACGTAGAGGGGAGGGTTCTTAGGCAAGAATGTGTGCTCTGGAGGAGCCCCTAAAGAAGTAGGGTAATAAGCAGGACAGGAGGGGAGGAGGCCAGAAGTTCCCTGGTACTTTGAGTTCTCCCTGTGTGTAGCTTTCCCTATGCATAGCCAGCTCCACTAGCCCAAGGGCAGGCCGCCGAAAAAGAGGCGCAGGTGTTAACTGTTGGGATCAAAACCACACTGAGGGGCACCTGGGTGGCTCAGTCGTTAAGCGTCTGCCTTCGGCTCAGGTCATGATCCCAGGGTCCTCACATCAGGCTCCCTGCTCAGCGGGAAGCCTGCTTCTCCCTCTCCCACTCCCCCTGCTTGTGTTCCCTCTCTCGCTGTGTCTCTCTATCAAATAAAATAAACAAACAAACAAACAAAAACACACTGAGGGGGCTATGAGCAGACCAAAAAAAAGTTAAAAGGAATCCAAGGAGATCTGCTGGGAAAAGGGTGAGGCAAGTGAGGCATTTGCCCTGGGACAAAATTAGAGAGGACACCAAAAACTCAGTAATCAGGATAAATAATATTTTATTGCAATGTTTAAAAAAATCCAAATTAATGCTAAAAATCCATTGAAACAAAATATCAAAAGTTCACAGACAGCATCCAGCAGGGCTAGGATTAGGGTGATGGAAGTGAGGTAAAATGGTGCAGGTTCAGGGTTGGATCCTGTCTTTATTTAATCTTTTCTTTTCTTTTTTTTTAAATTCCAGTATAATTAAAATACAGTTAACAGCTATGTTAGTTTCAGGTGTACACTAAGGTGATTCACCAATTCTATACATGACTCAGTGCTCATCGTAAGTGTAGTCTTAATTCCCTTCCCCTATTTCACCCATCCCCTCACCTGCCTGGCAACCAACAATTTGTTCTCTAAAGAGTCTATTTTTTGTTTGTCTCTTTTTTCATTTGTCCATTTGTTTTGTTTCTTAAATTCCACATATGAGTGAGATCACATGGTTTTTGTCTTCCTCTGACTGACTTATTTCACCTAGCATTATACCTTCTAGATCCATCCATGTTATTGCAAATGGCAAGATTCAAACATTTCATATTATATTTTCCATGGCTTTTTGGTTTTAATTTTGATTTTTTTATAATATTGCTTTAAAATATGACTTATCTTGGTTACTGAGTCTTTTGGTGCCCCTTCAGTTTTGCACCTGAGGCGAGTGCCTCACTTGTCCCAGTCTAGTCCTGGCCCTGGGAGTGGGGACACTGTCCAGTACTGGCAGAGACTGGGAAGAGCTTGTTTGTTCTTGGAGCTGAGGGGAGGCCTGCCTGTGGTGGGTAGCAGGGAGTGAGAGAACAGGCAGTGAGTGCCAGATGAAATCGGAGAAGCGGGCAGGAGCCTGACCCCCCCCACGACCTTGCTGCATAAGCTACCATGCAATTTTTTGTAACCCTTTATCGAAGGAAAAGTGGTTACCAGTGGGTTTTGTTTTCAAGCTCCCAGGCATGGTCAATAACACTGCACATCAGAAAAGGCCCCTGGTAGTTGGCTGCCCTTTCATCCCTGAAGAGGGGTATTTAAAGTGCGTCAGGGCTGTTCTTTTTTTCAGCACCTGATGTGTAGATACTCGGAAATCACTCTGGAAGACAAGAATTTGAATTGTCAGAAGGAGGCTGCTCAGATAATTAATGCCATGTAAGTAGTTGCTTTGTTTTTAAAAAGCCCATTGAGCATAATCTTAAATGCATTTGTCTTTAAAAATCTATTAATGCTAAGCTGTCTGCACAGGGTTTCCTAGAATTCACTTAAGTCTTGCCAAGAAATTAAGGAGCTTCAGCAAAGCCCCTTTGCACCAGATGGTAGTAAATTGAAATTATAAAAGTTTTAAACCACTGCACAGCTTACAGATCTGCAGCGTAGCTCTGCAGTTGCCTTGTAAGTATGTAGAGAAATTAGTATCTCAAACATTTAGTGATAGTTATGCTAATGAACCTTCCATTATATTAAGCATAGATAGTTTTCACATGTTGTTGGTTTAACAGGAACTGACAGAGTATCTACTGAGAAGACAACACTGTGAAGTCCTAGGACAATTGAAAATAGCCAAAATTTACTTCCTTGAGATATACATATGAAGTAGAGAATGTCTTTTTCACAAACATAATTATTTCTTGACGTAACTTCTCTCCTATCTCATTCAAAATTCCTGTGCTATAACATACAAAAGCCTAGAATACTAGGTGACTTCAGAACAACCATGTATAGCTGTGCAGGCTGTGGACTGCACAACTCAAGAGATTATATAAAGACCAAATCTATAATTTTACTGAGGAACTCTCTATGTAATTTTATGAGGACCCTATGAGAATGGCAGTCCCTCCTCAGAGCTGTGCAAGGCAGTAGGTGAGAACAGTAGCCCTCGTTAGCCTAATCTTCAAGGCCAAATAACAATGTGCTTCTCTGAAACTCAGTCCAGTGGTTTCTCAACTGAACTGTTTGTTTTCCAATTTCACATTCAAACTGAGGAAACTGGTTCATCAAAGGTACTCAGTCTTCGTTTAATGCATGATCTCCAGTTAAAATACCCTGCACCTCAGGGACTAATGTTTGAGGCATGGTCCTATAACCTAATTTCCTTAGGTTGCTAATTATTCTTTCAAGATGCCTGGAATTCTAATTTTGTTTTATTTTAAACTGAGATTTGAGAGTAGGAAAACACTAGACTAATCTTAGCTATCGTTTTGTACTGCGGTTGTGATTCCATTTACCTGAGAGTGCTTGCAGTTAAAGTGTGCCAGAATCTGATCGCTTGTATGGTCTTCCACATTATGAAATACTGATTTCAAATTGTCACTTTTTTTTTTCCACGAACTATGACTGTGTTTCAAGGAGCTCTATTTGATCTTACAGAATAAGGGATGCATATTCCAGAATTCGTGTGTCCCGTAGAGGCTGTGGACTGTATTCCAGAGGGATGAGAGCTGCTACAAATGGTCATTACAATTACACAATTATTACAAAATAATAAAGATTAGTGTGGGAATGAAATGAAATGGAGACTTCTCCTAGTATTTTGTAAGGAGGGAGCTGAGTGCAAAAGGCATTCTGCAGTACTGGCCCTAACTGAGTCAAGCACCAAAACAAGTATCATTGGGGATATGGTTGCAGACCTTTCAATACATGAGTAATGTAAGCACATTTCTTTAACTGAAGAAAGAGGCTCTTTTATTTATTTTTTATTTTTTTTAAAAGATTTTATTTATTTTTTGAGAGAGAGACAGTGAGGGAGGGAACACAAGGAAGGGGAGAAGCAGGCTTCTTGAGCCTGATGCGGGGCTCGATCCCAGGACCCTGGGATCATGACCTGAGCCGAAGGCAGACGCTTAACGACTGAGCCAACCAGGCGCCCCAAGAAAGAGGCTCTTTTTTTTTTTTAAAGATTTTATTTATTTATTTGAGAGAGAGAGAATGAGAGACAGAGAGCACGAGAAGGAAGAGGGTCAGAGGGAGAAGCAGACCCCCCGCTGAGCAGGGAGCCCAATGCGGGACTCGATCCCGGGACTCCAGGATCATGACCTGAGCCAAAGGCAGTCGCTTAACCAACTGAGCCACCCAGGCGCCCGAAAGAGGCTCTTAAATAACAATTTTAACTAATATTCTGTGGGGTGCTTGGCACTGTTATAAGCACTTTACATGAATTAACTAATTTAAACTCACAAGAACCCTATGAATTAGGTACTATTATTTTATAATTATTATTTTTTTAATGATCATAGGGAGCTTAAATAACTTGCCCAAGGACATATACATGTAACCTGGGAGCTAGGATTCAAACCCAGACAATGTTATTAACCTGTGTGAAAACCACTGTGCCATGTTTACCTGCTGTATGAAGCATAGAATATACAACACATTCAACAAAATTTAACTATTACAAGACTACCGTTTGGGTTACTTTGATGTGTCAGACACTGTACATACATTGTTTCATATAATATTAAAGCCTGTTCTTTACAGATGAGAAAATGGAGCTTCAGAGAGGTTCAGTAACTTGCCCAAGGCTACAGAACTAATGCGTGGTAGAGATGGGGTTCAAACCCTGCCTAATTCCAAAGATTAAATCCTATCCGCAGGGTTGAATTAGTCCGCCAGTCCATTTACTCCTTGATGTCCAAGACCCTAATTTGTCTTACATTATGAAAACCAGTAATAGGCCATGAAATGAGCAGAAATTTGGAAAGTACCTAATTTGCTTTTAAACAAAAGTCTAATTTGAAAAATATTACCAATTAACCACAGTCCTGGTTGGCTCATTACCTACCCTGAGTTTATTAGTTTTTGCCTGGTCTGTCTCGAGATGCTTTCCCCTTCTCAGTAGTGTAATGATACTTCTGTAAAATATTTATTTAATTTTTCTGAGCATGTTTGGGATGAGTTGCATGTGGGGGATCTTTATTATTTATAGGCAAAAAAAGATCCACCTGCAGACTCTGCGGGCGCTGTCTGAAGTGCAGAAAATGACACCAAGAGAAAGGATGCGGCTGAGGAAGCTCCAGGCAGCTGATGAGAAAGCCCAGAAGCTGAAGTAAGCTATCTTTCCTTAAGGTACCTGTGCTCTGGCCACTTCCCAGAGCTCTGAAGAAATTGACTGGAGAAAAGCAGAAGCAAAAACAAGAAAGCAAAATGCACATATGCATTATATATTTCTTTGTTTCTTCACTCACTCGTCCCCATAGATGGTTATCGGATGCCAGCCACTATTAATGTCAGGCCTTCAGTCTTGTGTGCAAAGAAAGATTGAATGTCAGGGAGGTTTTTAATGATGAAAACATAGAGTCAGCCTCCAAATGAAGCCTTGTTACTGCTGACACAACCTGTATATACGCCGGTGAGAGGATGAAAAGAGTGGCTTCACTATGGGTCCTCATTCCCCAGATGTTTGCTGTACCCCCTCTGCCAGGAGACCTAGCTGGTCTATAGCGAGAAGAATGTACCGGCAGGAAATTGTGGGCTTTAGAAAGGAGACTGGAAGCAGCTCTGCTCTGTCAAGTGAAGCCCTTTGCTCTGGGCAACCCTGCTGGTAATTCAAGTATTTACAGGAAAAGGGGAGATTCCAAAGAGCCCTAGACTCCCAGTTTCTCAAAGACAGATTTTTCAGTTGGTAGGTTATCCAGTCTCCTAATTTTTCTTCTTTCTTTCTCTGCCAACTTTTTGGTAGCTTAGAAGCCCCAACTAAGAACTAGAGAGACAGAAAAGACCTGAAACTCAAATCTGTTCATTTTGTGACCTTGGTAACGTATCTGAAAAAGAATTTGGAGGTATCCTTTTACTTACAGTGCATGCCATTTGGAACCAAGTAAGAATCTGTGAGACTACTTCTTTCCCCTTAACACATGCTTTCTGTAATCAATGTGGAAAAAGATTTCTGTCAAAGTGCACCATGGGCAGTCGTTTAACAACCACCACCTCTGGGGTTGTGGGGCTGGGGGGTGTAAATGTTCCCGCAATGGCTAATTTCAAGCTATCAATGTGATATCATCGAATGTTCAGTTATAGAAGATAAGTACACAGTCTGCTCTTGGGAACAAGTACAAGCTGGTTTCTGCAAACCACTGCACCACTCAGTGTGGGTTTGACTGAGAAAATAAATTTACATAAATTGCTTGAGCCATTGTATCAACTAACACTCCTGGATCTATTTCTGAGGCCTCAGGAATAGCAGTATTTCTGGGGTACCATGACTCTTGTCATTGAGGGTTTAAAAGGAAAATTAAATCTGACAGGAACAAATCAAAAAGGCAATTTAATAAATTACATGCACATTACAAATTATATTTCAGATTAAAACTTTTTTATACACAAAGAAAGTCATAGATCTTCCACATGACATTCAATATGTGTATTATTTAAAGGCAATGGTTATAAATAAAGTTTGGTCTTAATTTTATGAATGAATTGCTTTGGAATTGTTTTTGATCATTATTTCTAGAATTTGAGCCACAGTCATGTGTTTTAGCTAGTAAACAACTCTATTGTCAGAAGGGATGTAATGTACCCACTTTATAAACAACTACAGGGATATTCAGTGACTTTTCAAAAAAATCTAAATCTAAATTAGCACACAAGTAATCACAAGAACTCAAATCTTTCTTCCAGTTTAGTAGCAGGTCTATGACATTTACCTCTTCTCTACTAGACAAAACACCTTCTCTACCTCTACCTCTTCCCAAAACAAAATGTGTTGGAGAAAAATTCCCCTTCACAGTGGCTCTCAAGTTCTTTCGATAAATTCTTTGAAATCTAGCTCTCTTCTCCTTGTTTTGTGGGTTTATTCATCCTGAGAGCAGTAATCGAGTTATTAGTACGTGTTGGGCATGGTCTGGGTGTTGGTGACACACCCCCCTGCCATCACAGAGAATGCGCAGGGGTCCAGACTGCCTTCTTTTGCCTCAGAGTCCCACAGATCCTCACGAGGAATCTGACATGGTAAGAATTCTGTGTTTTTAATATGTGTCAACCCCTAGTTAGAAACTGGGACTTTTTTCTGGAATGTTCAGGGACCCCTGCTTCTAAGAAATGTTATCCCCAGAAATTAGAAATTGAGAAGTACAGACATGCTAATATTTTGTTTTATAAAACCTAAATAACTTTATTCTTGAAGTTGCCATATGGCAAATGTGTGTATATCTAATTTTGAATTGCAATGATGCGTTTTAGGGGTTCTAAGGATGGATAAGGAGCCAGAGCATCATCATGTGTGCTTTAAAAGAGAATCCAGTGAGTGCTACACCGCATTTACCTTGATGAGGGAGAGACCCGTTAGCCTGGCTTCTCAACACCCCAGTTTGCCTGTTGAAACAGGGATCACACTTACCTGCAGAATATAGACATGGCTTTAGCAAAATGCAGCTGTTTTCTACACTCACTTTAAATTTGCAGGAAGCTTGCAGAAGAAAAATATGAAGAAAATAACAAAAGAATGCAAGAGTTGAGATCTCGGAACTCTGAGCAGCTAACTGTTGATATACTCCATGTAAGTGCTCTCTTGTTTTAAATGTTACATCAGACCTTTAATTGCTCAGATTCATCGCATTCATGTGGCCAGTCAGGTAGGAAAAGGGACATAGGGGGAGAAAAAAAGCATCCAGACCAATTTTGCCTGATTTAGGGTGGAGGTACTGGGGTTCATTTTAGCATATAGACCAATGGTTAATGATGACAGTAATTCAGAGCAGCTGTACTTAGAGATGGATCAGTAGATTGATCCAAAAACATCAAGTGCCTACTGTGTACAAGAAAACTCAATCAGCATGGAATGAACAATTGATGAGTAAAATTATGACTGCAGAACAAATGTGTGTATATCTAATTTTGAATTTCAGCTGTGCTACTTTTGCATTACCTCTTAATCCATTGTTCTCTTTCTGTCTTATTTTTTGTTCTTTCCCTTTTTATTTTCTGTCTCCCATCTATATCATTGTGCATTGTGTTAATAACCCCTTTCAAACTCTGAATAATTACCTTAGATGTCCAATAATAAATAGGGTTGCGGAGTCACATGAAATGGACCCTGAATCATATCCTCAGCATCCCAAGCCCCTGAATAGCAAATACCATTTTCTCTAATGGTTAAAAACATCTTCATGAGCCGTGGTGTAGGCTCTGATACTTTTTTTTTTTTTAAGATTTTATTTATTTGGTTTTTTTTTATTCTTATGTTAATAGGCTCTGATACTTACGGAAGTCTTGCTTCAGGATCATATTTGGACAATAGACATCAACCCCAACTTCCTAGCTCTTCTGGTAAAAGCAACATGGGAAGGAGTCATTTTTATGGAGAACTTTAGGTCTCAAATTCTGGTTGTTCATTCACTGGGGATCTCTGTACCTGAGGGAGATTCTTTTTCTTTGGCAGGAAGAGCCAAGCCCCCCTGAGGCTGTGGGGCTGATCTCTGAAGTCTGGGGACACTCATTCTGCTGTAGTTCAGTGAACAGAGAGCTCCAAACCCTGGGGCATTGCAGGAGACCCCAGCAAAGCTCACTTGCAGCCAGGCAGAGCTTAGGGTCACTTGTTTTCTGCCTCCATCTGAGAGGTAACCCATCTTTCTCAATTATTTAGTGGTTGTGAGTGTTGTCGATTTCTGTAAACCCAAAGTTGGACCAGATGGGGGGGTCCTGCCTTCTCTGATCTTAAGAGTATCTCTTTCTTGGACCCTTTAGCAGATAATGTGGGGACACCGGTGACATGTGCTCAATCCCACTTGCCCCCCTCTCTGCTCATCTCCCACCCCGTTGGGTAAAGCCAGGTGTGGGATCTGTTGTGGGTCCCAGAGACATGGAAGATGGGATCATTCCCACTCATAGAACCTGGTGAATGGAAATGCTTGGCTCTTGCAGACAATATCCTCTAGCTGGTTCAGTCTTGCAGACAGGGTTGCTCAGCAACACTCCCAACCCTCCCACCCCCCCCTGCCCCCCGTATTTTGCCCTGTTTTATGCAATTATATCAGCCACTTCCATCTGGCCCCTCATTAGCATCCCACCTTCTCACTTTCAAATGTCACTTTCTCTTTAGGAAAATCCTCTTTGACCTCACAGGTCCACAATCGACTGGCTCTTCTCTAAATTCTTATAGCTTACAGCAATGCCTGTCAAACTTCAAAATTCACCCAAATCACCTATTGGTTTTGTTAAAAGGCAGATTCTGATTTGGCTGGTCTGGGGTGGGGCTTGGGATGCTGAATTTTTAACAAGCTCCCTGGTGATTCTGAGGCTGCTCATCCAGGACCACACTCTGATTAATAATGGACAGGAATTGAGGCTCTTGAAAGCCATTCACCTTCAGATGTAGGAAGACCGGGAAAAGCCACCGATTAACAGGCTTTCTTATAGACTCTTTAGGAAAAAAACATTTCATGGGAATGGAAGTAAAGGAAAAGTGACCTGGGCTTTCTTGTTCACCCCAGGAGAAGGATGAAGAGAGGAGGCTAGGCAGGGAAGAGACACGGTTAATCATATTCACAGGCACAGAGTGAGGCAGGTTTAATGATATTCAAAGAACAAAGGAGAGAGGAAATGGGAAGCCAGACACTTTGCGGAGGGACTGAAGGGTTTTAAACATCTCAAGAAAAGGCATCAGTGAGCTGGAAAAGAGGAAATAAAATGTAAGAAAGAAATTGGATTAATCAGATGCAAGAAGCTAAAGAAAAACGTGAAGAGGAGTAAAGGAAGAAAGAGGAAAAGGCTCCTATCTCTGCTCATACACATATTTATGATTTAATTTCTTCCCGATTTCACTGGGGCTCGGTTCTCTGGTTCTTGCTCCTTCTCTCTTGCCAGCTGATGCAAAGTGCTTTATATTTCAAAAGCAGTTGTATGAGATAAAATCAGAGTTAGGGGAGAAAATGGGCTGGCTCTGTCATTTCTTAAACATGTTATAAAAATTCTTTGAGGCATTTAGAAAGGCTTGTTTTGTTTCTCAGACCCTAACTAACAGGGCCTTGTATTTTGGCAGGCATTTTCTACTTGGCTGAATTTGGGCTTTGAAATCTGGCTTTGAAATCACCACCTAGTTGAACGTGGAATCATGTTAGGCAGCATTTCTTTAAAGGGTGATAGCTTTAAAACAACTAGAATCCATAATACACTCGATAAGCCTGGTCTTTCTTTTATCTTTTGGCACTTGTAGTTGTGATGGTACCAAAACTGGGTTTCTGTGAGAAGTGTGTAACTGATCAGGTCTCCATATACGAAATAGTAAAGGGGATCAAAGATCAGAGCAAATCCTTTTTAAGAGAAGCAATTATTACAATTCTATCTGTTCTCTTCAAAGAGAACCTCAGCAAATCAAAGTCAATTGAAGGTCCAAATTCTTATTTTCCAATAATTTCTGAAGTAGAAGTGAAAACACACTTCATGTAATCTCTGTTCTTTGTTCTTAGAGTTGCGTGTGTGCTGTCAGTGATCCTTTGAAATTTGAAACCAATTTCACCTCCTACAGCAATTATACAGTACAAAAACTGGACTTCCTAAAAAATATTTGATGACTGTATTTTCACAAATGCTGTATGTACCACAGTGTGGCATAGCTTTATTTGCTTATTCATTAAGATGAGTTTGAGCTTTCCCTTCTGTTTTTAATAAGAAGACCCTCTTGGTGTAGTTTTCCATGAAAGCCACTTATCAAGGAAAATAGGTCAGTTCGGCATTAGCTCTAGGTTGCAAACACACACACACACACAACAGAAAAAAACAAAATGATCTATTGAAATACCTACTGATATATTTGAGAAATTTAGCTTTTGCTTTTATTTGAAGTGTGAGTTCTTTCATGTGGCCTCGTAGATCTCTTTCTTTAGGAAGCTGGGGCACCAGAGCAGAATCACAGCACTGTTAAAGCCAAATGAGAACTTGGAAGTCATCCAGGCCAACAGCTCCACTTCTGAGATGAGGAACCTGAGCAGGGCTGGACTAGGGGGAGGTGGGTGTGGGACCCTGGATGCAGAATTTCAGGAGTATTTGTTCTTAGCTGCGGATCACTCCTGCTCTTGCATGAGCCGGAAAGTGAATACCTCCTTCATTGTGCACCTGGGCATTCCTCCTGCCCCACCCTAGTGATGGCCCTGAAACGGATGCCA
The DNA here is from genome assembly GCF_011800145.1 of Mirounga leonina. Classification (NCBI taxonomy): domain Eukaryota; kingdom Metazoa; phylum Chordata; class Mammalia; order Carnivora; family Phocidae; genus Mirounga; species Mirounga leonina. The sequence goes on from NW_023270268.1 coordinate 27,659,333, forward strand.
TAGAAGGTTCAGGTCACCAGCTGAGTTGGTTCAAGGCTGCTTCTCTTCTCCCAGGCTGCCTTTCTGAAATTTGAAAGTGGTATCATGTTTAATGGAGAGGATTTGACAGATTTTTATTTCCAAATAGTCTTCTAAACAATATTGTTTCATTTGTGGTAATCCTGTTTCCTTCTATCAGCTTCTCACGAACTGTTAATTACCTTCCACAAGGAATTCGATGACCTGACTTCAGAGAACCTGCCTGAGTCTCAGCCCATTCCTTCTTTGGACCTTGACCCACTTGAGTCAAGTATAGAAGATCATGGTATGACTTACCTTGGAGATCATGGTATGAGTTTGCGTCAGTATTCGGAAGGGTTGGCACATGGGTTGGTGTGGCTGACCCTCTAGTAGGTCTGGGTGGCCTCTGAGAAAAGCCTTGGATGGATGTAACCACCTTCCATCAGTTTGCCAGAGCTGAGCTGGGACCAGGATAAAAAGCAGAGAAGCCAAGGGATTTGTCTGTTCTCTTCCATCTTCTTTGTAATAGATGAAGATGAGTTAGAAACTCACACCAGGTGAGAAACCTCTTCTACATGAGTTAAACAATATCATCATTAACTGACTCCGGAATAGTGTAGGACTACGAATGCTCTGAAGTACTGTTTCCCTCTTCTAGAAGTGATTTCCCTGGCCTTCATAAATTTAAAGTGAAAAAATGAAGTCAGGCTTTGGAAAATCAACTATATGGATGTGCAATCATTGCCAGAAGTGCTCAGAGCTGTGACTCAAATGGGAGAGAGAGAGCAGAGCTTAATGGTTGAAAACATGAATTTTGGAGTCAAAAGCTGCCCCTATGAGGGGGCAGCTTCATCTTTGTAGATCTCAGTTTCCTTATCTATGAAACAAGAATAATACCACCTTTAGGAGTTGTTGTGAAAAGCAAATGAGAGTAGGCATGTGATGTGCTCTTGCCTCAGTGCCCAAAACACAGTAAGAGCCAAAGAAAGGGAAACAGTTTATGACCCCAGGAGGGAGGGTTCTGACCATGGGGGCCATCTCAGGCTTGTACCAGCCTCCCCAGTGCCTAGGACAAAGTACCAAGAATAGTGTAGGCACTCAATAAATATTTCTTGAATAAATGAATGAATGATATGTTAGTCTGGCCCTCTGAGAAGCAGATGTCAAGATGGGAACAAAAGTGCAAGGATATTATTAGGGAAAATGTCTGCATAAAAGGCATTAGGAAAGGAGCTAGAAAAGGCTGAACCATCAGACCATGATTCAAGTCATGTTCCAAATGAAAAGAGAGACGTTTGGTGGATGTGTGCTAGTCTGCTAGGCAAACAGAGGCAACCAAGACATCAGGAAGTCTTTAAGCAAAGTCAGCCATCAGGGGGGCTTGCCTTAGTATCCCTGCTGTACTTTAGCAGTGGAGTAGCCTCTGAGAGAATACAGGGATGGATTCCAGAACACAGCCCTGGGGCCCTTGACCAATTATGCTCTTTGTAGTGGGAGGTCTTTGAGGTGTGTCCTCATGGCTGCACAATGGTGTAACAACTCTCTTGGGCAGTAGTTGAGTTCTCTTTGCAAACTGAGAGTGAAAGTAGTGAAATTTGGATTGACTGGTCATCTCAGCCCGAATTTGCATTTGATGTCTTCCTGACAGACTTTTAGAACTTGTGCTGCCTCCTTCACCTGTAAGGAAACTAGCACCTGAAGCTCTTTAGGTTGGCATTTGCCAACTTTTAAAATGGTGTTGTGTAGGGCGCCTGGGTGGCTCAGATGGTTAAGCGTCTGCCTTCGGCTCAGGTCATGATCCCAGGGTCCTGGGATCGAGTCCCGCATCGGGCTCCCGGCTCAGCGGAGAGCCTGCTTCTCCCTCTGACCCTCTCCCCTCTCATGCTGTTTCTCTCTCGCTCGCTCTCTAAAAAATAAATAAAATCTTTGAAAAAAATAAAATAAAATAAAATGGTGCTGTGGAAGCTATCTGGTAACAGGTGTTATTGATAAACAAATATGTATATCAGATGGATTTGCATCTTAGAGCCTTTTTAGGTATTTCTTTAATATATTGTTATTTTCCAAAGGTAAAACTTAGAAGCACAGAAATATCCCACGGGCCTTTCTTTCCAAAAATATAAAACTGAGAGTTAGGCCATTGGGTAGCACTTGATATGGATGGCTTGTGCTTTGCTGTAAGGCAGAACCATCCCTGTGTATAAAGAGGAAGCCCCAGGGGGTGCCTGGGTGGCTCAGCCGGTTAAGCATCTGCCTTTGGCTCAGGTCATCATCCCAGGGTCCTGGGATCGAGCCCCGCATCGGGCTCCCTGCTCCGCAGGAAGCCTGCTTCTCCCTCTCCCACTCCCCCTGCTCGTGTTCCCTCTCTCGCTGTGTCTCTCTCTGTCAAATAAATAAATAAAATCTTTAAAAAAAAAAAAAGAGGAAGCCCCAGAACAGGATATTGAGTGGGTGGTCTAGGATCAAGAGGTCTGGGCCCAGCCTCTGGGTCTCAAGTAGAAAAGTACTTACTACTCATTTCATAATGAGAAACCAAAGACATTATGTAATTTGCTCAAGAACTCAAAAGTGCCTGCTTTCTAGAGGAGCACCCTTTCCATTTTCCCCAAAGTGTATGCATTTGGAGGTTGTGGGTAGGAGCAATAGATTCTCAAGAAGCAGACAAATGAGTTGGACTTTCAAAAGGCAGAGTCTTTGTGTGACTCTTTGCTAATTTTTGTGAACTGTAGTAGTCAAATTACTCCTAAGCTAGGCCTGATCACAGGCTGCACCTGCTACCAGGAGACTCACGCTGATGTCCTCCTTTGTCTTTTGTCATGGGGGTTTCAGCATGGTAGACCAGAAATTGATTTACCAGCCAAACTGGAAATGGTCAAATCTATTCCTTTGACCACCTTATTTATGCTATAAGGAAACACTACTTAGGTCTCCCATAATAAGCTGTCAGATCCAAAAAACACATTGTGGTTTTAGTCGGGCCAAATGCCTGGTAAAATACGTTAAACAATCCCCTTATTATTTTCTCCTTGTAAATTCATATTTTTCTAAATTGGAAAGGGAGACCTAGAACTATGAAAACATAACCTTTGGGTTGATGATTGATTGGACTTATGGGCCACTCCAAGATTATTAGTGATCATATAGCTGTATCATGAAATTTTGAGATACGACACTTTAATTTGTTGATGAATTCTGAAGTGGTTATTTTCCCCATTCTCTTTGCCTTTTAGAAGATTTGACTCCAAACTTTTAGCACCCAGGGGAAGTTTTTATTTATTTTTCATCTAGCATGTATATGTAAAATAAAATTACACAGTCTTTTTTTGAAGCTTCTACACCAAATGTTTAATCAGTCTTTGATGTTGAATTGGAAAATTCCCTCTGAGATGTGAGGAGTTAGTTGCAGAGAAAGAAAACAGAGTAAGATGTTATTTACATTTGATATGCATTTCGTTGACTACCGCTGATTTAATCTAGCCAAAGTCATGGATAACCATTATAATCAAATGAGAAAGCACAACTGGAACATTAAAGAAATTATCCCAATCCTTAACCCCTTACATGTGATACTGATGATTTCTTGCACATTAATTTCTGCCAGGAATTTCATTGCATTTAGCCTTATTTTCGGCAGCTCCCTGTTGAGTTGCAGAATAGGGTTTCTTGCAAAGCTGGAATAGCATGAGGCTCATGAGCTTGGTGCGGACAGAGCATGGCTCTCAATCCACCTGTTCAGATGATAAAACTTCACCAGCGTAGGCCTTGCTGCCTGCCCATGGCCTGACCAGTTGTCACTTAAGTACCCTTTCAGCTACTCCTTGAGCAAGTCCCGAGCCCCTTCCCTGTGCTCAGAGAAAGCTCTGACCTCAGGGGGCGTTGTCCTTTGCTTGCCCATAGGAAGTCCACATGCCCTTTGTGGCTGTGGGCTGCTCTGTGACTTATGGTGTCCTCTCTTCCCTTTAAATGTCCAAGTGGAAATAAAGTGATTTGAACTCTGTTAGACAATGATATATTTTTACTGTTTTAATTTTAAAAATGAAAACACTGACTCTGCAATTCTACCTCTAGATAATTACCTAAGAGAAATGAAAGCATGGGGCGCCTGGGTGGCTCAGTTGTTAAGCGTCTGCCTTTGGCTCAGGTCATGATCCCAGGGTCCTGGGATCGAGCCCCGCATCGGGCTCCCTGTTCTGTGGGAAGCCTGCTTCTCCCTCTCCCGCTCCCCCTGCTTGTGTTCCCTCTCTCGCTGTGTATCTGTCAAATAAATAAATAAAATCTTTAAAAAAAAAAATAAATGAAAGCATGTCTCCAAGACTATCTGTACACAAATGTTCTTAGCAGTTTTATTCGTAGTACCAAAAATTAGAAATAAGTGTCAACCAATAGATGAATGGGTAAATAATAGTTTATCCATGCAATATAATGCTTGTTGGCAATGAAAAGGAACACAATATCAATACATACAACAATATGGATGAATATCAAAAATATTGTGCTGCGTGAGAGAGGCCACAAACAAAGGAGTTCATATTGAATGATTGCATTTCTGTGAAGTTCTAGAACCAGCAGTACTTATCTGTAGTGATAGCAATGAGGCCAGTGGTTGTCTGGGAATTAGGAATTGACTCAAAGGGCATGAGGGAACCTTTTATGGTGATGGAAAAATTCGATACCTTGATTGTGGTGGTGGTTTGCCTTGATGTATATATTTGGGTTTTTTTTGTTGTTTGTTTTTTTTAAAGATTGTATTTATTTATTTGAGAGAGAGAATGAGACAGAGAGAGCATGAGATGGGGGAGGATCAGAGGGAGAAGCAGACTCCCTGCTGAGCAGGGAGCCTGATGCAGGACTCGATCCCGGGACTCCAGGATCATGACCTGAGCCGAAGGCAGTCGCTTAACCAACTGAGCCACCCAGGTGCCCCTGATGTATATATTTGTTAAAACTCACTGAGTTCTATGCTTTAAGTGAGTGCATTTTATTGTCTATCAATTATACCTCAATAAAGTTGATAAATAAAAAGAACTTTGCTAAGATATCCAGAAAAAAGAAGAAAGGGAAAAAAACCCATTAAGAGTAATGCCTCAGTCTGTGCTTTAGCTAATGGATGGACGAGAGAGACTCTGGTGAGGTCATGGAGAGAGAAGGCAACTGCGAAGATCTCTAGTATTATTTGGGACACAAAGTCCTTAGTCCAGATAATGATCATGGAGTTTTCTTCTAATGTCAACTGAGCAATATTGCCTTCCACAAGGAATGTTAACAGAGTTTTGGGGTCTTCTTTCCAGAGGAAAATTGGCTTAAAGATGAGGGCCTGGGATCCCTTAGCTCCTCTCTTCAGTCTTTATAGTTGGAGGTGTCACACTGGTGTGGCAGGAACCCATACCAGCAAGTCTCATAGGACCTCATGTCCTCTGAAAGCAGCCCGAACATACTAGAACAAAAAAATAACAGCCCGGACTCCAAAACCCAGCCCAGAGAAACTGGTAGAGCTGCCTGGCTCATTAGCCCTCAAAAAAGATGAAGTGCTGGGAGGTCACTTCTATGTTCCTAGATGTCCCATCACTCCTAGAGCTTTAGATGTCTTAAAGACTTCATTTCTAAATATAAATTGATGGTGGTTTTATTTCAGATTTGTCACAGATTCCACCGAGTTAAATTTGCGTTGCATGGTAGTGTTTCCACCTGACTCTCGTATTTACACCCAGGAATAAAGACTCCTGCAGACACTCTAATTTCCTCCACTCTAGAGGGTAATTAAAATGAATCTAATATTGAGTAAAGATGTGCTGAATCCCCACCCTGAGGCATTATTTAATAATTTAGACCATTCCTTCCATAGGAGAAGCTGGGTAGGTGCCTCTAACTGAAATTTAAAGGTTTGTATCCAATTTGAAAACTTGAAGTGGATGCAGATTAACACCTGCCCCACCAGCCACTTCACCCTTGTATCCTAAACAGGCAGGAGAGAAATAAGAGGAAAATCGGTCCCCAAGAACATCAGCTACTCCTAGAGAGAACCAGCACCTCTGGACACCTCAAACTAATTTTCTCTCCTGCGAAAGCTGTATGTGATTCCATGGTCTATCCCTTCACCCGACATAAATTAACACAGTTGTTACACTGAAAGTGCTGCTGGTAGGCCAGAGAGCATGCTTCAGTGGCCTTGCTGGGCCTGTCATGGGTCATGTTTGGAATGAATCAATTAGGCAGAAAATTAAATAAGCACCAATCATGGCTTTAAGGTCAGACACACTACAGAATAGAATAGACTACACCCTCTGATACTGTGTGCTTCAGACAGCACTTTGGACATACCATAGGATCGTTTTTCTTTGGCTGATGAAATTATTTTCCATGCCTGCAAGTTTCACAGCTGTGTCCAGGGCTCCCGCACCCACCACCAAGAGAACATCGCTCTGACACCCGAAGGAAGTTAAGCTGTCACAGAAAACTAAGAGAGCTGTAGCGGATAGCATTCGCTTCCAGTCCGATAACCATCTTTGATTCATATGCTAATTTTTTAAGGGATTGAAATATTTTCCTTGGGTGTTTGGTTAGGCCAGGCTTTAATTTAGATATTTGTGATAGGAATTTAAATGTGTCTTCTCTGATCTTCATAGAGGGCTGTTTTGTAGCAGCGAGGACCTCGGCACTATCAGCCATCTCCTGTGTTCGCTTGTCGGAGTCTTTCATTTTTGGAAGTGAAATAGCACATCTCCCAAACAAACAAAAAAACCTTCCTGGCAGGGAACTGTAGCAGCAGGACCTAATACCGTCTGTCATTCGGGACTAACAGCATTTTCCACTGCCTTCTCTTCTCTCGCTTGGAAAAAAAAATTCAAAATAGAAAAATAGGAAGCCTAAGGAAGGTTCAAAGTGGTTGTCATGTTTCATAGTAGCGTGTCTGTGTGCGAGCAGTATAATGAATTTGACTTATTCTAAAAAAGTCCATTTCCCCTCATCTGTCTGCAGAAAGTGATGTTTGTGACATGGCCGGCATTTGCAGCTCACCGGTTAGACTTCTTTCTGAGATCGTGGGAAGAGTTCTTTATAAACTCATTATTCTGCTCACTGGTATCCACACGTCAGATTACATTTTAGGAATGTGTAGTATAACTCTACATACCTAGCTTCACAGCTAACCATGTCTTTCCTGCTCACCCCTTGGCCTGTCCTAGTTTCTTTTCCTGGCCATGGCTTCTTTAAATTATTAATGGAAGTTCTTACTCTTAGAGATTGGCCAGCTAAGTACATGTTTGTAGATGAGTTTAAGATGCCTGCAGGCTTTCACTGCATTTTGTACATGGGCATTTGGGGTTGTACAGAGAGCGAAGTGACTTTACCCATTTTATAGCTCAGATTCATTTTTCTTCTGTGAATCTAGGAAAAATAAACAAACCCAACCCCTCTCCCCAGCTTAACCCTACATGGCCTGCTTTCCTGGCTTCACACAGCTTAGAACTAAATGAATTTCCTTCCTTCCCTCCGCCCTCCATATCCTCACAACCCCATCCTAAGAGATAATAATTTAACAGTTGGCATAAGTGGTTGCTTATGAATATATGGTCTCTAGCTAATATATTTGGCCTCCTTTTATTTGTGAGATTACACACTTTGAGTAAGACTAACCTTTGTGTGTTCATAGTGTTCTCGATGAGAAATTTTAGTGGTATACTAGAGAGGGCTAGAAAGTGACTACTAGTGGGACACCTGGGTGGCTCAGTTGGTTAAGCATCTGCCTTTGGCTCAGGCATGATCCCAGGGTCCTGGGATCGAGTCCCACATTGGGCTCCTTGCTCAGCGGGGGGCCTGCTTCTCCCTCTGACTGCCGCTCCCCCTGCTTGTGCTCTCTCTCTCTGACAAATAAATAAATAAGATTTTTAAAAAAGGTGACTATTGGTTAAGAAAAAGCAAGTTTTGGAAAATTAAAACAGTTTTTTCCCTTAGCCCCATTAGCTCTGTGTTACTGATGATGAGTGGGTCAGTGTCCTGATTGTGCGGGTGTATTCAGAGGCCATATTTTCACCTATTCCCAGAAGGCCATTGAGCCATCTTGATGTCATTCCATACCTCACCTCTTTTTACTCTCAGTAAATCATACTCTTACAAATGTTGATCTCACAACTCAAAATTCCACTAAAAAGGCATCATGATAAAAGTGTATGTTTCCCATTATATTGACAGTATTCATTGATTCCAACTTGATGGCACCTCCGAGAAGCACTCACAGTACAGAAGCCTGTCACAGCACAGCAGCTGAGAGCCAATGGGCCAGTCCTTCGTTCCTCAAAGCATGGTCTGAGGACTGCATCACTAGCATCCTGAGAACCTGTTAGAAATGCAGAATCTCAGACCCCACCCTAGGCTTACTGGCTCAGCAGCTGTGAAATCCCAGTGATGTGTCTGTGCATTCAAGTTTGAAGAGACTGAGCTGGACTCTAAGCTCAACAAGAATGGGGACTATGTCTGTCTGGCTCATTTTATTCCCACCTGCTGACACAGTGACTGGCTCTGAGTTGGTGCTTGGTAAATATTTGTTGAATAAATGATTAAATCTAGGGGGAAAATTCTATAAGAACACTAATGCTTTTTGTCATAAGCAGCATACATTTCTTGCAGAGATTGATTCAGTTGGGGAAACAGTAGAATAACAAGTTGCCAGGAGAGGCTAATTCGTGTGCATTGGTGTTCCCCTATAACTTTTACTCTTTCTTCTTAAGGGAGATGGTAATCTCATTTTACCAGTTGGATCCTGGGAAGAGGAAAAATAAAGGAGGAATGTCAGAGACATGGGAATGTAAATCCTCCATGCGTGCTTTTTGAGTCCCCTAGACCTTGCCTCTTCCTTTATAGATACCCCTCCATTTAAATAATCTCTAATGTAAGCCACCACTGTGCAAAAATAGGGTTTCTTTTTCCGCACTACCCATAGAACAGTATTTAGTTTAATAGAAGTGGTCACATCACCACAAAGTAATCCTCTCAGACTCCTTCATGTATTTGCTAAGTGTACACATTTAATGGGAATAAAGGGGTTTTATGAGGTATAGTCTGTGTTACAGGTGCACACTCGTCTCTTTTGTTTGCATCAGCTTAGTCTCCCCATGGAATCCATGACAGCACTTTACCTAAGACAGAGCACGAGCAAATGCTGGTTGGTGCATTACTCTTATACCAGGGTTGGTAGAGCCTGTATGTGAAAATAACTCTTTAGTGGTTTTATTGGCTGGGTCCTCTGGGAAGCAGACACTAAGACAGAGAAGTGTAGGAGATGTATTGAGGGTAATTTCTGTTGAAAGAAAAATGAGAGTGGGATCAGGAGTAGGCAAAGAAAGGCTCCATACTGTGATGCAGGTCTGACACCTGTGATAGGCAAGCAGGAAGGCGGAGGAGTGGGTAGAATAGCCTCAGGCCTCACTATAGCTCCGAGATAGCCTCAGTCAACCCAGTGGAGAGTTCTGGATCAAAGATGGCCCATAGAGGAATCCTGCGTTGGGCAGAAATGCTGTGCCCTACTATCCCCTCCAGCTCAACAGATCCTCAACTGCTGCCAGCTCACTGCATGCTTTGCAGCTAATTAGCAAGCTCTTGGAAGGACATCTGACAGACACCCCTCCATAAATGCCGCATGCCTCCATTGAGGCAAGTCATTCCATATGCTTGAGATGAATAAAATAGTATTTGAATAAACAATCTATAATTTAGTACTTTTCTCTAACTCAGGGTGAACTTACCTCCAATATATGCAAAGGAAGAATGACTAAAACTTCTGGAATATCCATAGACATGTCACAAAAATCCACTAGATTGGAAGCTGCTGGTGTACCTGAAAGAAATTTGGAGCCAGACTTTGTCTCTTTCCCACTTCTAGCCATTTACCAACTGTGTGAACTGGGGCAAAAAAAAAAAAAATATCGCCAAGCCTCAGTTTTCTCATCCCCGTAATGGGAATAATAATACCCAATTTTCGGGGGTTAAGGGAGGAATAAATTAGGTGGTAAGCAAAGAACTTTGCATAGTGCATGAACCAGAAAGTGCACAACCATTTCTCACTAAAAAAAAAAAAAAAAAGATAAAATGTCAAAGCAAGTTGCAATATTTTCTCAAGTTCCACATAATACCTCTAAATTGGTGATAAATAATATTTCAGTTTTTAACTACCCAGGAGACCTTCTGATTATAGCTTACAAACACCTTCACCATATTAATTAAGTATGATTTGGAATACAATACTTTCATTTGCTCTAGTTTTTGCATTTATGAGGAATATAAAATCGCTCAGGCTGGGTAGTTCTTCCTGTCAAATTATGGTCTTAATTATGCCCATCTGGGCCAATTAGCTTAGCATTAAAAAAAAATTATCTTCTTTGTCAAGACGGTAGACAGCCCGCAGAACCCAAGCCAAATTCCCAGAGATGTGTGTGCCCCCCACCCCCTGACTGGTGGGTCAGGAATGCCACTGTTACCACCAGAAGTAGAACCTGGGACAAAGTTCTTTAAAAGATGCTCCTTTGCCAGCCATCCTGAGCCCATAAACTGCCAGCTAAAATTTCCAGCTATTTTCCCTAAATACATTATAAATGTAAATATATTTTGTACTAAGGAGCATAATAAGGGCAAGAATATACATTAGTTTTCCACTGTAGTCTCATTTGGGATTTAGGCCAAATTCAGATGAAAATAGAGCTTGGTAGGCATAACTATGACTTTTGCAATGGAAATACTCAGGTAATACAAGCACTTATTTTAATAGAACTCTCTGCTCTGGGTTTGTAATAAAATCAGGATGTTTTTCTGAGACACAAGGATTTGTTCTATGCTCTACCTTGGAGGCTGTATGTATAAGTGACCCCCTGGTTTTAGACAAATTGCTCTAAAAATTCTATTAGTTTCCCCTTTAGTTAGACTATAAAGAATATAAAGAAATTTCAGCAGGCTGAAAAGATTTCTAAGATAGGGGAAAGTCTGTACTCATTTCAAATGTATTCTTTTGCCTCCCTTAGGGCTGCACATGGAATTAGAATATTCCAGATAGGATTTTATATGCATAATTAAATCACTCGATTCTTACCACAAATCCGGTAGACAGGCTATATTTATCTTAAAGAAGGGTATAGTGGCTTGTTCAAGACAGTATTTTTTGACTACCGTATGCTACAAACAACTATAAGGTGCCTTCTGTAAGAGATTTTCTTTTCTTTTTAAAAAAATTTTTTTTTTTTTTAAGATTTTATTTATTTATTTGACAGAGAGAGACATAGTGAGAGAGAGAGCACAAGCAGGGGGAATGGGAGAGGGAGAAGCAGGCTTCCGGCTGAGCAGAGAGCCCCATGCGGGGCTCAATCCCAGGACCCTGGGATCATGACCTGAGCCGAAGGCAGACGCTTAACGACTGAGCCACCCAGGCACCCCAGAGATTTTCTTAAAATAAGAATTAATTGGAACAAATTCTGGGTTATCCTAATAATATAATTCTCAATTTTTTTTTAAGTGGGAGTTGTGGTTAGAGGCTAGTGTTGCTTATGTCTTGGGTCTGCCCCTTGAGTTGGTTATGCCTGCACTATCATTAATCCTATCAAGAGGGGAGAAGGTTTGGAATGGCGACTCTAAGGGAAGGCAGGCTGGGTGTGACCCTCTAGTCTGTGGGGCCGAGGCTCAAGCTTGTCCGTGCTCAGGAGAGAGCAGGTCTTCATAGTCTGAGTCAGGATACCACAAACACAGGAGGTGGAGCTGGCCACTGCCTCCTCAAGGTGACTTTGCTTATATGTATTCTGAGTCCAGGTTTTTCAGTTGGGCTGCTTACCAGAATCCCTTATGGGAATTTAAAAATATAAACACCATAGTCTCTGTCGTCTTAGACTTTGATTTAGAAGGTCTACATCAGTGGTTCTCAATCTATACTATACATCAGAATCACGTGGAGGGTTTGTTGAAACACAGATTGCTGGGCTTAGCGGCACTCGGGAGCTGGCTTATATCGACTCCTGGACCCTATTGTGCGCATCTTCCTATCTCGTGTTCAGTGATAGCACGTGGGTAGCTTGAAATCAGCTATGGTGAGTGAGTGTTTACACCAGGGAAATTAGCAAATGCTGCTAATCAGAGCTTTCCTCAAGAGCCCGTTGTTAAACCTTTACCAGCACACCACTCCAAAGCCTCTGACTCAGTAGGTCTGGGATGACGCCCAAGAATTTGCATTTCTAACAAGTTTTTGGTGATGCTGCAGCTGGTTTGAGGAGCACATACTAAGAACGATTTGTCTAGAATTATGCTGTCCAATTTGGTAGCCACTAAGCCACATATGGTTATTTGAATTCAAATTTTAATTAATAAAAATTAAATAAAATTAAAAATCTTTTTCTCAGTCATGTTAGTCACATTTTAAGTGCTTGAACTAATATAATGTTATATGTCAATTAGATTGCAATAGAACTGGAGAGGGGGCGGAATGCTTAAGATTCACATGTGGTTAGCGGTTACAGTATTGGATAGCATACTTCTAGAACATTTCATCATTGCAGAAAAGTCCTTTTGGGCAGCACTGCTCCAGGAAAAAATCTGGGCACCTAATTTTTTTTTTAAGTTCTACAGGTTATTCTCGTGGGAAGTTTGTTTCAATAATCACTACAGTTATTAAATGTTGCTCTTACATTTCAACTCTCTAAAACTCAAACTCAAAAAAAATTCTGTGTGCCTCATTTTCTATTTCTTACTTGGGAAGGAAGGACTGATTTGCTAAAATTCTCAAATACTTGACAACACGTATTAATGACTCTTTTTTAGAGGTGAGGACAAGGAGATAAGGATGAAAGAGGTATTGTTGAACTGGGACCCAGCCCCAAATCCATATTCTTTTTCAGCCCAGAGGTTTCTCCTCGATGCTGTGACAGGTCTCTGCTAAATAGAAAAAATTAGTACAGGTGTTGGTCATAGTCCTAGCTCCAGATTGTATCAGGGGCCAGCACGGAGATAACCATTATAGTGCCTTTGACGAAATGTATGGCAAATGAAAACCCCAGAGGGGAGAGGATTTAATTAGAGATGAAGTGTCAGGTGAAATAGTTAAGTCATTAGTGGCATCTGTGGAGCCAGTTACCCAAACCTGAGTTAGAGGGTTACATAAGGAGACAGAGGCCTGATAGCTGGACCAGAAAAGAGCTGGCCTGGGATGCCAGCCGGTGTGGGTTGCCTCTTGTGTGTTGTTGGGTAATGGTCTTTTTATTACAGCCTGGCATATAGAAGCGTGCTGTGTGGGTTACCATCTCCATGATGCTTGTGTGGTCTAAACAATGTCCATTTACTTACTGTGACTGAAATTTTATCTTCTTTACAATGATCCAAAAAATTGCCAGTGGTATTTCTTTTTCTCTGAAAGATTTATTACAATAGACTTTCTTTTCTCAAGTGGCAGTTTGCTTCTGGGAGCTTCAAAAGCTGTTGCATTGCCTGGTTCTGTAACAATCTCTTCAAAACTACAAAAAAATATATATATCTCTTCTTCTTTCTGGGCTTCTTTCTAGGAATTCTGGAATTCTTCCTTTTAGGAATTTCCCACTGCCATTATCCTTGTACCTTTGTAGGCACTATTATATCCTTGTTCTTTTGTATCCTCATTGATCTGCCTGCTTCTAGGCAATTGCCTTTCACATCCTTCAGCAAAACTTTCCCTGAACACCATTTCCATGAACAGCCAACCTTCCACAGATATTTATTGGGTGCCTACTCCGCTGGGAAAAGAGAATACAGAATACAGTAGTAAGCAGAACAGACTTGGTTTACCCTTATAAGCCTATAGTGAAGTTTTCTTCTACCCGGAAGCCTTTAGTTACTTCCTAAAGTGGGTTGAATTGTGGCCCCCAAAATATGTCTACTTGGAACTTCAGAATGTGATCTTATTTGGAATAAAGGTCTTTGTAGATTTAATTAAGATAAGGATCATCACATGAGATTACCCTGGATTATTATGGGCCCTAAATGCAAAGACAAGTCCTTTGAAGAGAAAACAAGACAAATACACTGAGAAGACTATGGGAGGACAGAGGTAGAGATTGTAGTGATGCATCTACAAGCCAAGGAGCACCAAGGATTGCCAACATCCACCAGAAGGTAGGAAAGAGGCATGCAACAGGTGCTCCTTTTGAGCCTCCAGAAGGAACCAACCCTGCTGGTACCTTGATTTCAGACTTCTGACCTCCCACATTGGGAGAAAATAAATTTCCGTTGTTTTCAGCCACCAACTTTGTGGTACTTTGTTACATCAGCCCTAGGAAACTAATATACTTCCTTTACTCTTAGAAACATGAACTCTTTCATCCAATTTTCAACTAGTAATCAAGAGATCAAGTTACATAGTCAGGCTGTCTAGGTTGGAGTTCTGGATTTGTCAATCACTATATAACTGAGTCAAATTACTTAAATCTTGTGCCTCAGTTTCTTCATCTGTAAGATGGGAATGAAAAATATCCATGCCATAGAATGGTTATGAGGAATAAATAAAATTACATATTTAAAACACTCAGAACAGCTGCTGGAATGCTTAATAATTATGGAAATTATTTTACTACTATATTATTGTTTGTTGATGTTAAAAGCTTACGTAGCCAGTGTAGACTGGTGTGTTTTTCCCACTCTTCAACTCCTAGCACTTGTCTCTCCTGCTCTTGATGACATACTGCCTTGTGTTTGTATTGAACTTTCTATATTAATATATAAATCAACAAATAGTTACTGAGGATCTACTAAATTCAAGGTATTCTGCCAGCCACTTTGGAAAGCATGTTATTAATGCCACCAGGAAGTGTAGAATTGGGAAATAAGAGGTATGTCTACATTAAGGTGGTCACCAATAATTTTGAAAAAAAAAAAAGGGTATAATTCTGAAGAATAGAGAGGAATGAAGAGGTTATTTCAAATAAGAATCTTCAGGAATTTTTCCAGTACCATTAATTGAAAAAACTATCCCTAACACCTTTTTTAAAAAGTTATATTTTTACCAATACTGAGAATGTTTGTGATACATAGGATAATGACTTCCCAAAGATACCCATCTCCCAATCCATGGAATTTTTGAATATGTTACTGTACATGGCAAAAGGGAATTAAAGTTTCTAATCTGATGACTTTAAAATAGGAAGATGATCCTGGATTATCTGGGTGGGCTCAATATAATTACAAAGGTCCTTAAAAGTGGAACAGGGAGGGCAGAAGAGAGAAAACCAGAGAGATGACAGTATTAGCACTTGACTTGACATTGCTGGATTTGAAAATGGAGAAAGCTGGGGGGGGGGGGGGGGGGTTGCGGTGTGTGCAACAAGCCAAGGAATGCAGACAGCCTCCAGAAACTAAAAAAATAAGGCTTGTAGAGCCTCCAGAAGGAATGCAGCCCAGCTGATACCTTGATTTTAGCCCAGCTCAAACCATTTTGGATTAACCTCTAGAACTGTAAGATAATAAACTTGTATTGTGTAAGCCATGACATTGGCCATAATTTGTTAAAGCAGCAATAGAAAAGCAATGTGGTATTTTTTTCCCTAGGTATTAAATGTAATTTTACTTGAAATTAACAAATCAAAAACTGAAATAGAGTAATTGCTGAACTTCAGATAAATGTTTCTTTACCACAAAAGATATTAGTTACTGGGGAACCTGGGTAGCTCAGTTAGTTAAGCGTCCAACTCTTGGTTTCGACTCAGGTCATGATCTCAGGCTCCTGAGATCAAGACGTCAGGCTCCATGCTCAGTGGGGAGCTGCTTGAGATTCTTTCTCTCCCTCTGCCCCTCCCCCCACTTGCACACGTGCTCTCGCTTTCTCTCTCTCTCTGAAATAAATAAATCTTAAAAAAAGATATTAGTTACTAAAATAATTCTTTAAGGATAAAAATAATGATCATAAAAAATGTGTGAAGGCTAGAGTCATTATGGCATTTTAGTATCTATGTGTGTCACTTTAGATAATACTCGTTGAATTCCTGTTCTTACTGATGAGAAAGTCAAAACGGTAAAGCTTTTCCTTGCCTTACCTCCCAATTTTAGTTATATCTTGTTTTTACATTGTTAAAGTTTGTAATTTTATACTAATTACATTATGTTCTAAAACCATAATTTCCGGATCCTTATTCTTTAAAATGAGATTTTCACAGACCTGTACCTCTGAAACAAATAATACATTATATGTTAAGAAAAAAAAAAAGAAGATAGTAGGAAGGGAAAAATGAAGGGCAGGAAATCGGAGGGAGAGACGAACCATGAGAGACTATGGACTCTGAGAAAAACTGAGAGTTTTGGAGGGGAGGGGGTGAGGGGTGGGTTAGCCTGGTGATGGGCATTAAGGAGGGCACGTATTGAATGGAGCACTGGGTGTTATACGCAAACAATGATTCATGGAACACTACATCAAAAACTAATGATGTAAGTATGGTGACTAACATAACATAATAAAATAAAATTTAAAAAATAAAACTTAAAAAAATAATGAGATTTTCTTGGAATTTTAACTCGAATAAACCTATCGAACTTTTTTTTTAATTTTTTTTTAAAGATTTTATTTATTTATTAGAGAGAGAATGAGAGACAGAGAGCAGGAGAGGGAGGAGGGTCAGAGGGAGAAGCAGACTCCCCGCTGAGCAGGGAGCCTGATGGGGGACTCAATCCCGGGACTCCAGGATCATGACCTGAGCCGAAGGCAGTCGCTTAACCAACTGAGCCACCCAGGCGCCCCCCTATCGAACTTTTTTACCATAGCTTCTTCATTCCTGAGTTCCTAAATTTATTTGTTTGATTATTAGTGTTTTTACTGTTTTGTTTTAATTTTTTCGCTATAGTCTCTTATAATCCTTGTATTTCTGTGACATAGGTTGTTACTTCTTCTTTTCTGATTTTATTTATTTGAGTTCTTTTTTTTCTTCTTGATGAGTCTGGCTTAGGATTTATCAATATTGTTTATCTTTTCAAAGAACCAGCTTCGTGGTTTCGTTGATTTTTTTTCTATTGCATTTTTTTAGTCTCTGTGTCTTTTATTTCTGCTCTGATCTTTATTATTTCCTTCTACTCACCTTGGGTTTTGTTTGTTCTTTTTTTTTTTTTTTTGCCTCTTTCTTTAGGTGTAAGGTTAGATTGCTTATTTGGGCTTTTTCTTGTTTTCAAGGTGGGCCTGTGTCGCTATATATTTCCCTCTTAGAACTGCTTTTGCTGTGTCCCAAAGATTTTGGACCATGTATTTTTATTTTCATTTGCTTCCATATATTTTTTTATTTCTTTGTTGACTCATTGGTTGTTTATCATCTTGTTTAGCCTCCACGTGCTTGTGTGTGTTGCAGTTTTTTTTTTCTTATGACTGATTTCTAGTTTCATACCCTTGTGGTCAGAAAAGATGCATGGTATGATTTTGGTTTTTTTTTAATTTATTGAGACTTGTTTTGTGGCCTAACATGTGATCTACTCTGGATAATGTTCTATTTGCACTTGAAAAGAATATGCAGTCATTTTTGAATGGAATGTCATATATATGTGTGTATATATATATGTTGTTTTTGAGTGGAATGTCAAATTATGGAATTATGAAATGTCAAATGTCAAATGACTAATGAGTCATTCGAAGACACTTATTTGATTTTCTGCCTAGATGTGGGGTGTTAGAGCCCCCTACTATTATTGTGTTACCATCAATCTCTCTCTTTATGCCCATTAATATTTGCTTTATGTATTTAGGTGCTCCAGTGTTGGGTGCATACATATTTACAATTGTTACATCCTCTTGTTGGATTGATCCTTTATCATTATGTAATGCCCTTTTTGTCCCTTGTTACAGTCTTTGTTTTTTTTTTTATTTTGTCGGATATAAGTATTGCTACCCTGGCTTTTTAGTTTGTTTCCATTTGCGTGGTAAATGTTTTCCCGTCCCTTCACTTTCAGTCTGTATGTGTCTTTAGGTTTGAGGTGCATCTCTTGTAGGCAGCACATAGATGATTCTTGATTTTTTATCCATTCCACCACCCTGTGTTTCTGATTGGAGCATTTAGTCCATTTACATTTAAAGTAATTATTGATAGGTATGTACTTACTGCCATTTTGTTACTTGTTTTCTGGTTGTTTTTGTGATTCTTCTCTGTTCCTTTCTTCTTCTCTTGCTCTCTTTCTTTGTGATTGATGAGTTTCTGTAGTGTAATGTTTGGCTTTCTTTCTCTTTATTTTTGTGTATCTATTATAAGTTTCGGGTTTGTAATTACCATGAGGTTCATGTGTAACATCCTAAGTATATAGCAGTCTATATTAAGTTGATGGTTATTTAAGTTTAAACACATTCTAAAAAAAAAAACACCTTTTTTTTTTACTCCCTCCTCCACATTTTATGTGTATGCTGTCATATTTTACATTTTTTATTTATAATTTTGTTATGTCTAATTATGGCCATTTCTTTTCCACTTAAAGAAGTTCCTGGGGCACCTGGGTGGCTCAGTCATTAAGCGTCTGCCTTCGGCTCAGGTCATGATCCTAGGGTCCTGGGATCGAGCCCCACATCGGGCTCCCAGCTCGGCAGGAAGCCTGCTTCTCCCTCTCCCACTCCCCCTGCTTGTGTTTCCTCTCTCGCTGTGTCTCTCTCTGTCAAATAAACAAAATCTTGAAAAAAAAAAAGGAAGTTCCTTTAACAGTTCTTATAAGGCTGGTTTAGTGGTGATAAACTTCTTAACCTTTTTTTTTTTGTCTGGGGAACTCTTTATTTTTCCTTCAAATCTGAATGATAGTCTAGCCAGGTAGAGTATTCTTGGTCATGGGTGTTTGCCTTTCAGCACTTTGAATATATCATGCTACTCTCTGCTGGCCTGCAAAGTTTCTGCTGAAAAATCAGCTGATAGCCTAATAGGGTTTTCTTTGATGAAACTTTTGTTTCTTTCTGCTTTTAAAATCTATCTTTAATCTTTGACATTTCAATTATTATGTGTCGTGGTGTGGACTTCCTTGGGTTCATCTTATTTGGAACTTTCTGTGTTTCTTGAGCCTGGATGTCTATTTCCTTTCCTAAGTTAGGGAAGTTTTCAGCTCTTGTTTCTTCAAGTAAGTTTTCTGTTCCTTTCACTCTGTCTTCTTCTGGGACACCTATAATAGAATGTTTGTTTGCTTGATATTGTCCAAGAGATCCCTTAACCTATCCTCATTTTTAAATTCTTTTCTCTTTTTGCTTTCAGCTTGGGTGCTTTCCATCACCCTGTTTTCCAGATCGCTGATATGTTCTTCTGCATTTGCTAATCTGCTGGTTGATTCCCTCTAGTGTGTTTTTTATTTCAGTTATTGTATTTTTCAGCTCTGATTGGTTCTTTTTTATATTTTCTCTCTCCTTATTGAAGGTCTCAATGAGTTCTTCCATTCTTTTCTCCAGCCTGGTATCTTTATGATTATTACTTTAAATTTTTTATCAGGCATATTGCTTATCTCTGTTTCATTTAGTTCTTTTTCTGAGGTTTTGTCTTGGCCTTTGTTTTGGAGCATATTCCTTTGTCTCCCATTTTGCTTGACTTTCTATTTGTTTCTCTGGATTAGGTGGAACAACTACTCCTCAACTTGAAGAAATGGTCTTGTATATGGTTGTCCCCTATGTGTATTTGGTGACTTTCACTGGTTGGCTAGAACTGGCTGGTGTGGGCTGGGGGGGTCTCGGGATTCTCCATGCAGTGGGTGCCCTGGCGGGATAGCTAAAGTTGAAGTGGGTGTAGGTTGGGGGGGTCCCAGGGTTCTATGCACAGAGGGTACACTGGCAGGATAGCTAAAGCTGAAGTAGGTGCAGGTCAGGGGGACCCAGGGTTCTAAGTACTGAAGGCACCCTGGCATGACAGGTAAAGCTGAGGTGGGTGCAGGGGGTCCCGGGGCTCTATGCATAGAGGGCACCTTGGCAGAATAGCTAAAGCTGAAGTAGATGTAAACCAGCGGGTCATGGGGCACTCCTCTTAGGGGGCACCCTGACAGGACAGCTAGTCTTTAATTTTAATTTTTTTAAATTTTACTTCATTGTTGTAAGAACAATTAACATGAAATCTGCCCTTTTAGATGTTTCAGTGTACTATAGTATTGTTGATTGTAGGTGCACTGTTATGCAGCAGATGTCTAGAACTTATCTTGCTTAGCTAAATCTTTATGCTCATTGATTAATAACTCCCTATTTCTCCCTTCCTCCAGCCCTTGGCAACCATCATTCTACTCTTTGATTCTATGAATTTGAGTGTTTTAGACACCTTATATGAGTGAAATCATGCAGTGTTTGTCTTCCTGTGACTGGTTTATTTCACTTGCAAAGTGTCCTCGAGGTTCATCCATATTGTTGCATATTATGAAAATTGGTTATGTTTTCCAAAATTAAAAAAAATTATTGAGAAGAGTGGCATTGTTTTACATTTCTACAGTTTTTAAAAAGTAACTGGCTTAATAGAAGGCAGCTGGATTCTCATATCTGCTTTGCATTTAGATTTATCGTGACATTACATGTCATATAGTGTCTGGAAAACTCCACCATGCACTCATGAGAGGATGAAAGTGAAAAAGGCAGATAAGATCTTGGTACTGTTATGAAGGTAATTTAGATTTTGGATTCCCCTGAAAAGGTCTTGGGGACTCCTGGCCCCTGAACCACTCTTTGAGAACTGTTCTTCTAGGCATGAAGTGAGACACTGGAAGCCAGCATTAAGTATTCCTGGATATCATGAATAACTTCTCCATTTGTACTGCCCTGTTAAACAATTTTTAATAAACTGGCATAAAGGATAATGAAGCAGCAGGATCTCCTTTCATGAATATGGTGCTCTAAGGTAGAAAACCTACTCTATTTGGATTTCATGGGTGTGAAATCATTAATAAGCAGAAATGATGTTGTCAGTGTTATTTAACAGCCATAAAAGCCGCAGTCGCGCTGAGATGATACACTTTTATGCTTTAATGGACATCATTTTATGTGCTAAGTAGGTGGATGCAAGATCTTGAAATTGTTTGAGGGGCCTCCTGTGGGGATAATTGTGTGGTGAAGTGTATTCATTTACTTATGGATTTACCCCCAAAGAGCTTGGGCATTTCTGAATCAATCACCCAAACGTTTGGCTCCAGCATTTGCTAGGCGTAGCAGTTTTCGCCACTGAGGACTCCCAAATAAGATGCAAATTGTCTGATAAATTATTTGGTATTACTCTTTCACTTTTCAGAAAAATAGTCCTTGGAGAGCTGTAGCCTCAGCAAATGCAACCAATGCTTTAGAGCAGGTTGATTTTCAGTTGTTATTGTCACAGAAATAAAACCTCCAGACGCTGGGAGGTATGGTAACGGTAAAATGTGCGCTTTCCCTGCAGGCATGGGATTTCAGAGCATACCTTCACGTAGATTGTTCTAGGTCAACCCTGATAAATTACACATACAGCTATCTCTATTTTTGTCTCTCTAGTTACAGTCTTACATTAACATATTCCTATTTTGTTTAATTTTCTCTTGGGAAGATATGAAATTATTTTTAGTCGAATGGCCTATGAAAAATTAGGTGCATTTGACAAAGGCGTGTAATGTACTAATGGAATAAACACAATTCTACTTTTCTAATTTTGAGTAGAATACACAGCAAAAGCACAGATGGGCCCAAATTTATCTATCTTTACATATACCTCTCCCATTGTCAAGATTTATTGGATCCTATTAAGTTTTCTGGGGACTTTTCAATAAAATCCTATTAATTCAGATCCTAAAGTTAGAAATGTGTAACATTTTCTCACTTTAACATTAATAATATTCTTCCTTCCTGTTGTTTAAAATAATCATTTTCATTTGATTGAGGGAAGCAACACAATCCTTATGCTCTTTGCTTTGTTGCATTTTTATAAATTTGTCCTTTTTTGTTAAATATTTTAATAATTATCACACCATCTTGTTAAATATTTTGTTAATAATTATCACACCATTTTAACTATGAATTTTGCCTGTGTTTTATTTTATTTTATTATTTTTAAAGATTTTATTTATTTATTTGAGAGAGAGAGAACGAGAGACAGAGAGCATAAGAGGGAGGAGGGCCAGAGGGAGAAGCAGACTCCCCGCCGAGTAGGGAGCCTGATGCGGGACTCGAGCCTGGGACTCCAGGATCATGACCTGAGCCGAAGGCAGTTGCCCAACCAACTGAGCCACCCAGGCGCCCTTGCCTGTGTTTTAAATTGAGTTTTACAATTGATTAAATAGGAGAAACCACAACCATTTATAAAATACAAAATCTATTTTCCCTTTTTATTTCTCTTAGAAATTTTCATCATGCAATTCGATGTATCTTCTTAACTTTGTTTTTTACATGATGAATACAAAGCAAGAAACCTGCATAGTATAGTGAGAAATCAAGAGATGCAGAATAAGATTAGAGACTGAGTCCAGACTTCCCACACTGGCTGTATGACATTAGGCAAGTCCTCCAACTTTTGCAAGTCCCAAATTGTCATCTATAAAGTGGGTTCTGAGAATCCATTCCCAGGCCACTCATGGAACATCCTAGCTGCCCAAGGCTAAGCAACCGTCCATCACCTCACCTGAAGTGTTACACCTGCCTCTGGCTAGTATCTGGCCTCCAACAAGTTCATTCTCTATATGGCTGCCAAAATGGTCTTTTAAGAATGTAAATCAGAATTTGTCATTGCTTGCTTAAAGTCCTCCAGTGGCTTTCTATTGTGTTTTGCATACAAAATAGAAAATCTTTCACATGGCCCCACATGGCCCCTGCTACCCGCTCCGCTCTTCACCAACCTCACCCAGTGTTATGCTCCGTCTCACTCTTGTTAGGGTGACCGGCCATCCTAGGTTGCCTGGGACGTCTTCAGTTTTAGCACTGAAAACTGGAATGGTTGGCCACTCTACTCCTGATGGTCCAGCTACACTGGCTTCCCTTCATTTCCTTGTGTGCCCACATTTTGCCCACCTCAGATGCTTTTCAAATGCTGTTTCTTCTGGAGGCCGACATCATTTTATCTCACTGTGTACCTGGCCTATGCCTATTCATTCTTCAGGCCTCGATAAATGTCCTGTTCTCAGAAAGTCCTTCCCTCAGCCACAGATGTAAATTAGATCCTGTGAAATTAACAGAAAAAATATCTATTGTTCTCTGCCTCCAGTTTGTGGCACAGAGCTCCTAAAATCCTTATAGTTTCCTAACTGATAAGAGTACTACGAGCATCTTTTGTTCTACTCTTTGGGGTTTTTGACCCTGATGGATGAGGCAGAGTTCCTAAATCCTTTGGAATTTCCAGAGAGATAAGGAGTGTCTTTAGTTCTAGTGAGATGACTCTTGGTGGGCTCCTGGATTTGAAGGAGAGGCTCCTCCTAGCTCCAGTTTGTGAGTGATATTTATCTGGAGTGACCAGTAACTGCTTATCGTCTATAGCAGAGGTGGATAAACTTTCTTAAACGTTCGATAGTAAACATTTTAGGCTTTGCAGACCATACCAGCTCTGTCACAGCTACTCAAACTTGCCATCACAGAAAACAAACAGCCATAGATGGTATGGGCTATGACTGTGTTCCAAAAGCTTTGTTGGCAAAAGCAGGCAGCCCAGACTTGGCCCCACAGGCCCTAGTTTGCAGACCCTTGGTCTAAGTCATTTTCTGCCTATTGTCCTTGGGTTCTGAGAACATTGGTAGATACACTAATGGCACTGGGAAATGTAAATTTGAAATAAAATTTGCTTGCTGGATGTTCTCCTTTCCTTTATTGAAACTTGGCTTTGGCTTCACTGAAACAAACACTTTTAATACTGTTACCATGCAAATATACAGCACATCCATTTCTTCTTAGTTATTAAATAGGGCAAAATTAATTTTCTAGTGGGATGACTTAGCATTATTGCTGTTTGTGAAAAGAATTTGATGCAAATCAGTAGGCATGCCTTGGGCTTTTTCATTGTGTGTTGGATGAGGACAATCACAGAGCATAAAAACATTCATGCTCTGAGGGGAGGAGCTGGATATTAACAGGGAGAGGGCACTCAAACTTGTGATTTCAAGATTTTTTCTTCTCCTTTGTGGGTGCTGATTTCTTGGGAATGTTATCAGCTTTATAGGAGTTAGAATTGGTAACTAAGAAGTGAAAGTGTTGGATCCAAAATGTTGAGAGCCACGAAGTGTTTGGAGATGTGGGTCAGGTTAAGTACTTCAGGCACTTTCGGATAGAGAGAACGGGTAAGCACCTGGGATTCCATTACCTGTTTTTAGAGGAGGGGTCTGATTGGAGGAACCACAGTAAGTAGAACTACAGAACTCTGAATAGGAAGCAAGTGTCAGAGAAGTTTCCCCCATATAGCAGCTGCTATCAGTGTTCTGTCTATACCCCCTTCCATCCCTTTACCATTTTCTTGTGCTCACCTCCCACCTGTGTCTCTTTTGGTGGGGGGCTGTGGGAGGCTGCTCTTAGGCTCCCAGAGGCTGCTTTTCCAGTACTCAAAGAGAGCCAGAAGTGCCTGGGAATTTACCCCTCACCTCTGCGCCCCACCCCCAAAGTTCACCAAGGCAGCCTTTTAAAAGTGACTCATGTGTGCAGGCGTATAAGTGTTCCAGGGCCTCCACCAACTGGCCCTAGAGCTCTGTGGGATTGAGCCAAGGTTACCCCTTGTGGGACTCTGCTTGATACTGGCCCCTTGCATGGCCTCCTGCGCCATCTGTCCCACTTCCTCACCCTCTACCAGTGTTTCTCGGGAACCCTTCCTAACAAATAATTTTGATGAAAGTCCTCATCTCAGAATCTACTTTTGGGGAATCCAACCTAAGACACCTAGTTTTTTAAAAAGTTAGAAGTAGTTCAGAGCTATTATAAGAGATCCAGTGGGGGGCACTTGGGTGGCTCAGTTGATTTACAATCCAATTCTTGATCTGGCTCAGATCTCAATCTCACGGTTGTGAGTTCAAGCCCCATGTTGGAGCCTACTTAAAAATAAATAAATAAAAAATAAATAAAAAGAAATCTAGTGGAGTTTTTTTTCATCAGTTTTTCCTGAATTAAGCTTTTTTAAAAATTCATTTTGATGGTTTTATTGGTCTGCTCTCTCTGTCACAGGACCCCCATTTGAATCACTACATCATTAATTGATAAGGAAAATGATTTTAATAAGCCCTTGAGACTTTTGTGCAGATACTTACTCTATGATCATGGTACAACACTGGGTACCCATACCTTCCAGAAGGTAGTCTTACACAGATCCCACTCCACAGGGTGGACTGTTTCCCTGGTGTCATTCATGGTGGGCCTCAGTGTTTTGACCCAAATAGCCAGTCAGGCTCACCAGAGAGGTTTGAAAACTCCAAACAAAATAAAGATGAAAGGATTTTCTGAAAATGACTAAAGAGAACTCTACCAGAGATCTGTAACAGTTTACCATGAATACTTAGAGACCAAGAGCTTTTCTAGGAAGACAATAGATTCTGACAGTAGATTCTGGTTTCTATTTGTTAAGTAACTGGTCCCCAAGTCAACATTTAAATATTGAGATGGTGCTCAGTTCTGGAAATGTCCTGGATTCTCCTGTTTGGGACTTTTGCAAACTGAGTGGGAGATCTGAGTTCTCTTTGCCAGTTTCATTCATCTTCTCCGTCAGAATCCAAGTTGGGAAGAAATACTCCTGTTAGATCTTATGATGCTTAATATCATATCTATTAACTTGGCTAGGCTGTGGTACACAGATGTTTGCTCCAACACCAGTCTGGATGTTGTGTGAAGGTATTTTTTTAGATGTGATTAACATTTAGATCAGTAGGCTTTGAGTAAAACAGACTACTCATCATAATCTGGGTGGGCCTCCTCCAATCAATTGAAGATCTTAGGAGAGAAAACTGAGGCTCCCCCTGAAGAAGAAGGAATTCTGCCTCCAGATTGCCTTTGGACTCAAGATTGCAACATTAACTCTTGCCTAGGCCTCCAGCCTGCTCTCCTGATCTACAGATTTTAGACTTGCTAGCTTCCCACTGTAACTGTGAGAGCCAATTACTTAGAATAATTTGTCTTTGTCTGTCTCTTTCTCTCTCATATCCTATTGGTTCTGTTTCTTCAGAGAACTCTAGCATTGATCCCATTAAATGCCCCCGATCAGAGTCCCACATTCTGGACATTTCTCTGTTTAATCAGTTCATGCTCACCTTAATGTAGGTTATGGTGCATCTTAGTTTTGTGGTATTTTTTTCCCCATGAGTTTTGTGAACACTTAGAATACTAGCAATATGATGTGATGCTAAAAGTAATTACATACTTACATCCCCTAAATATGATTTGACCACTTGGGGAATAATGAAATTTCATTAGGATCTGACTGTTCAAATCCATATGTATCCTAATTATGAACTAAATCTTGTTACATGTTTGTTTTTCTCTTTACAGTCCTTTAAATGTTGAAGTATCACCAACTTGGATATTGAGAGAGAGTTCTAGTGTAAAGTCTGTCATGATTCATTATGTAACCTCAATATAACAACCCAACTATTTATACATGATGATAAAATAAATACTTTCCTCAAAAAAATGAAATAAAAGTTAAACTTCTAGGTCATTTTTTTGTGGCCATCCTCCGATATGCCACACAATGATTCTTGCCTCCTGGTATTTATGCCCCTGCATGGTCCTCTCTCCCACACTGAATAGGACTGATCTGGGTCACCAGTTGGATAGTGTGGAAATTGAAAATTGTGTCTTCCAAGGCTAGGTAACAAAAGATATAGTGGCTTCTGCCTTGCTCTTTTGGATCATTCCCTCTGAGGGAAACCAGCTACCTGTTGTGAGGACATTCAAGCTCCCCTATGTTCAAGGCTATGTCAAAGGAACTGAGGTTTCCTGCCAAGAGCCACATGAGTGAGCTTAGAATTGGATCTTCCAGTCCCCTATCAAGCTTTCAGATGACTATAGTCCCAGATGACTTCTTGGCCAAAACCTCATGATGGGCCCTGAACCAGAACCTCCTGCCTGAGCTGCTCCTGGATTCCTGACTCACAGAAAATGTGTGAGATAGTAAATGTTTATTATTGTTTTAAGCCATAGTCTGGGGGTACTTTATTATGCAGCAATAGATAAGTAGTGCGGTAATTTTTGTCGAACGCCTCTTCCTAATGAATTCCCATGAAAAAAATGACATTTTAACCTCTGCTCAGGGTTCTAGACATTATTTGAAAGTGCTCTGTGGTATTTAGTGGTATGCATGTGGTAGAGAGAGTGGTTGAAAAGGGGAAGAGAAAGAACTGGCATATGGAGAAGACGTAGAGGCTGCCATGAATTTAAAAAGTCACCTTTTTCAAATATTGTTGCCTTTGTGAGTATGTGACCAAATTGAGTGCCTACCTTTAAAAGAAGAGCCAAACAGAATTATGTAGTCAGCATGATTTAATACAAATGAGCCCCAGATTTAGAATCAGAAGACATGGTTTGAGGTCTGCCACTTTCAAATTAACTTAAAAATGTAAAGTAGCTCCAAATTTTGTGTTCCTTGTCTGCAACATGGGGGGCTGACACCATCCACTCACCTCGTACCGTGCTGTGAGCGAAGCTTAAGTGAGAAAAATATTTGAAAGCACTTTAATTGTGAAGGGTCATACAAAGGTAAATAATCATTATTACTTACTATTTTGAGGATATATAAATGGAAGCTTGTCTAGACTTTATAGACCATGAAACATTTCCTTTTTTTTTTTTTTTTTAAGATTTTATTTACTTGCTTGACAGAGAGAGAGAGAGCACAAGCAGGGAGAGTGGCAGGCAGAGGGAGAAGCAGGTTCCCCACTGAGCAAGGAGCCCAATGTGGGGCTCCATCCCAGGACCCTGGGATCATGACCTGAGCCAAAGGCTTAACTGAGTGAGCCACCCAGGGCTCCAAAACAGTTCCTTTTAAAAGTGGGCTTACTTTGCTCTCTAAGACTATATCTCATTCCACAGGAAGTAGCCAGGTCAAGGAAGGGCAGGTCACCCAGGAAATGCAACATTGCAAAATAGAAACTTTTCCTGAGTTGGACCACAAAAATGGGCTTAAGATGCATATAAGGTTCACTTCCTTTAATTAAAACATTTAAATGAATGCCATGCCCACAGTAGCAGGCAGGAGAGTTCCCTCGTGTTTTTGTGATCATCAACCCATCTTGCCATATTCAGTTTGCCTGTTCACACTGGTGAGCTAAGCACATCAGCACCAGCAAGCATCTTCTGGCAGTTTCCTGGCTGCCTCCAGCTGGCCACTTAACTGTGGGGTGCTGCCAATGAGAAGCAAACATTTTCCAGGAGAATAGAGGTGGAGAAGAGAAATTATAACTTTAGGATTTCATCAGAGAGGAAATCCTATTTGGCTCACAAGGTGTTGTTTCTGCCAACAAACAAATTGCTAAATGCATTCCATGCAACTGAGCCTCTGTTAATGAGGAAATACAGCTGAACAAAAATAAGAAGAAGGCAGAGGCTTCCTTTTGATAGCACTTCAAATTCTTCAGCTTCCTGAAAATCTTCATTGTGATCCCACTTCTTGACAAATACTTGGTGGCCAGGAGTAGAAAGCAGTGGTCGAATATCTTGCTCCTCAGAGTGTGGTTCTGGACCAGCAGCATCTCCATCAACCCAAGCATGTCAGAAATGCAGACTCTCAGGCCTCACTTCAGACCTACTAGTCAGAGTTCATATTTCATCAGGTTCTCCAGATGATTCATATGCACACTGATCTAGTCCATTACTCCATGTTGTACATTTGCAAGCCTTAGAGCAGGAAAATGACCTGAAACCACCTAGCTCAGGCTCCAGCTTTTAGGGTGCTGAGTTATTATTGTCCCCTGTTTATAGATGAGACACTTAAGGCCCAGGGAGCTCAAGCCTGTTGCCTAAAGTCACAGCCCTCGATGTCTCCTGGCACCAAACACTGCATCCAGCCATATAGCCTCTCTGTTCCGTCTCCCTGTATTTCCCTGTGAGAAAGTGGATTCCCCAGCCCATATTCATTTCTCTGAATCTGGTGGAGAAAAGACAAACTTTACCTACTTATTTTGACTTTTGCTCTCCAAACTAGAAAAACAAGTTCAGAAAAATGTTAGAAGTTCTGCCTAAGGGAGAATCACCTTGACATGTAGATAAAAGACTTCAGAGCTTGAGGGAGACCTATTTCCAAATGGATCATGGAGCTTATTTCTGTCGTGTGTGTGTGTGTGTGTGTGTGTGTGTGTGTGTGTGTAGGGGGGAGCCTTTGGTGCGCTTGATCAAATAGATGTCACTCGAAGAAAAACTTACAGCAGAACCTGCTGTCCTATATATAAAAAAAGGCACTGTACTGTACTTAATTTAGCCCTCCTTACAGAAAGGGTCATGAATATGCATTTTGGCTAAGAAAATTTTTTGAGAGCCTCATGTGTGATGCTGCAGGCTAAGCTAATCAAACGTGGCTAATTTTAGCTTAGTTTTGAGGCTTTATTTTAGAATAGGTCACAGTGCTAGTACTAACCTATAGCTTACTGCGTGAGAGAAGAAAGCATCAAAAGGGTAGAAAACCAAGCAACTGCCACCCCCCCCAGACTATAAATGTATTGTTTGTAATTGAGATTTAGTTCTGCTTACAGTTAGTGATATGATTAATAAAGTGGACTTGATCTCTGCTCTGCAATGAAAGACATTGTCTACTATGGGGATTTAGGAGGTCTATGAGCTGCCTTTCTCTGGGATGAAGGGTGGGAGATGATTATCAAAGTTCTACTTGTCCTCACTGGGTGACGTATGGAAGTGTTGAATCACTATGTCCTACACCTGAAACTAATACTACACTGTTATGTTAACTAACTAATTTAAATAAAAACTTAAAAAAGAAAAAAAAAACAGCTTTACTTGTAGGCACTGTGTAAAAGAAGGTGGAAAAGGTATCTTATAGATGAGAAGGTTTGATTTGATAGGTCCTTCAAAGTGGCTCTGGGGACATGCAGAGTAGGCCTAGGACTAGGGTGAGATCAAGTCACTGCCTCCCTCTGCTAAGTCCAGGGCTATGCGTATTGGAAAACCTTCTGGCCTGCTGTTCTGCCTTCTTTGCAGGGATGGGGACTGGTGGTGCGCTAGCCAGGGGAGGAGCAGAGGGTCAGAGCAGGGAAATGACTCACATCCCAGGGCTTCGAAGAAATCTAGCCAAATCTGCACGGGAGAGTGCAGTCCAGCAGAGCTAGACATAGAAAGGAGGACACTCTAGAAAGCACACTGTCTGGTAGAACTTTCAGCGATGATGGAAATGTTCTGTAATCTTGTCACAGATGGCTTTCAAGTGCTTGAGATGTGGCCAGCGTGACTGAGGAACTGAATTTGTCATTTCATGTCACTGTAATTAATTTTGATTTAAATAACCACATGTGCCTGATGGCTACCATATTGGACAAGGCAATTCTAGAAGGAGAGCTCTTTCAAAGAATGAAGTCAGAAAATAAGAGTGAGCTTAGGGGAAAATGTAGAGTCCAGCTTACAAAAGCCAAGGCCCTGATCTAAAGGTACATATGAGAACCATCTGGAAAGCATCAGAAAAATAAAACTGCCTGGATCCAGCCCCAGGCCACCCAGTCAGAATCCCTTTAGGTGCATACCTTTAACTGAGCTACCAGATTCATTGATAAGAGGAGGCAGGTCTGGGAAAGAGTTGCAACCAGGTGGCAGAAGGCCTTGGCTGCCAAGCTGAAGATTTCATATTCCATTTCATTGGCAGTGGGGGAGACACTGCTGGGGGAAGAGTGACATGGTAATAAGTGCTTTAGGCAAGATTTGTGGCAGCCTCTGTAAGATTGGAGGAGATTGCAAGAGCTGAGATATCTGGAGTGTTCATTTCTGCCTTGGAGTATTAGTGTGTTCATTTCACTGAGGGCTGTCCATATTCTTTCCTGGACTGAGCATTGGTTCAAAATGTTCTCTAGCAAATATGCAGCTCTAAGCCTCCAGCCCCGCTAAATGTTATGGTGATTGAAAATTACACTTGCTCCCCACAGGCCCAGAAGCGGGCTCTTTGTAATGAAATAGAGATGCAGCGGCATTTGGAATGTCGAGTAACAGCCTCTCTAGAACCTCCAACAGAGGCCCACGGTAACCATAAAAGGGGATGATTCACCATGGAAAATAATGATCACTGCCCTCCGAGTGGACCCTTCCCCCTCCATGACTTCTGAGCTCCCATGAGCAATCTTAATAGCTGCTGATGGGAACTAGGACACCCTGAGAAAGAGGCCCAGCTGATGACTCACTGCATAACCATGAAAAACCCTTTCATGGTTCACAGTAGGGGGGAGAGATGCCTTTTAAAAATTGAAAAGGAAAAATAAAACCCAATGTATGTTGAAGCTTAGAAATTGACACAATGTCTTTTCCAAAACAGCAAAATTTCTGAGTCAGTCCTTTTCTTCTAACAAGGTGTGACAGACTGAGTACCCTTCCCTAACAAGGGTGACAGACTGAGTACCTTTATTAGCTTCTGGGAGAATGGAAGCCTGGGGTCTCCACAATGATAGTTATCTACTTGGCGGAATCCAGCTGTCTCCCTGAAAGACAGGTTGCCTCTGCCTGAGGAGTTTGCTCTAGCTCTGCTGTTGGCCCTTTATGTATAAATGCTTCTTTTACACACCAATAATGATGCAACCCAGACATCGGTTTGGACATTCTGTCCCAAGATGCGGGAAGCTTGGCTCAACCGAAGCTTGTCCCGAGCTCCCTTCATGATTGCTGTGCAGGCTCCCTCAGCCTCTGTCTCTCGGCTCTGACCCCTCCCACTCCCCTGCCCTACCTCTTTTCTGGAGTAAAGCCGAAGCCCTCCTTTTGTCTCTGGCAGAAAGGATCATATTTTCTTCTCCTGCACTCTCGTCAGGCATTTTTCTAAATACTTAAAATTGGGTGCTTGCTGCAGGAGCATGGTGCTAAAATTGGAATGAATGGTACTTACATGTGGTATGAGAGCTATGAAGAAAACTAACATTTTCTACCTGCTAAGGGAATACTAATGGTCATTTACTAGCTCTTACTATGTTCTGGACACTATGCTAGATAGAGCATTTTAAGAAAACTCAGAGCAGGGTGAGTAGATTAGAGACCTCAGGAGATAAAAAATTGAGCTGTCTGAGATATAATTGATATCTGACAAATGACTCACTTGAGCAGTGTCCATAGGTGTGGGCTCTATTGTTTTCTAGAAAGTCTTGAGGATTAAATATATAATATAAAAAAATATGACCTTGCTGGCATCTGTTTTCCTTTAAGAGGTGTTTACATAATTGCATAGCATCACTTATCTTTTGTAAAATGTATGTTTAGCCATGAGTTAACGTATTATTATTATAATATCCCCAAGTCTTCGGTTGGGCTCCTTAGATGCAGAGCCTGAGACGGTTATTCTGGTGCACGTGTTTTATTGAGAGAGAGCTCTTGGGTTGGGGGTGGTGGGTATGTCTAGACAGGGCAGCAGCAGAAGGAGCCTGATCCCACTTTGGAGCAGGAGTGATACCAGGGAGCTGGCTCCACCTTCAGTCATTCAGTCATTGGCCAGGACTGCACTCCACCATGGAGGGAACACATAACCTCTTTGATAAGGAAATTCTTTGATCTGAGAGCGATTGTCTGGAGAAGGGGACATTTGTGCCCTGTTAGCCATTGTGTTCCCCTAAAATTCGTATATTGAACCCTAACCCCCAGTACCTCATGATGTGACTATATTTGGAGATAGGACCTTTAAGGAGGTGACTAATGTAAAATGAGGCTGTTAGGATGGGCCCCAATCCTATCTCACTGGTACCTCTGCAAGAAGAGGAGATTACGATACTGACAAACACCAGGAACACCAGTGGGGAAACCAGACCTGCTGACACCTTGATCACGGACTTCTAGCTTCCAGAACTATGAGAAAATGCGTATTTGTTGTTTAAGCCTCCCAGTCTGTGGCATTTTGTTGTGGCGGCCCGAGCAGCCAACACTCACGGCAGCTGGAGCATGAGTGTGCCCAAATGTGTCTGGTAAGGAGCCTTGGGTGGCACATCCGTAGTATTCACTCCACCCACTTACAAATTAGAAAACAGACCAGAGAAGTGACGGAGGCTGCCCAGGGTCACACAGCCCATATACAAGAGAGGCCAGATTTGAACCTCAGTCTGACCCTACAGCTTATCTCCTTAATCTCTACTCCTTATCCCCACTCCTGGTGGGAGGCAGCCTTCCTCAGAAGCAGCAGACATCACCAGTTAACTTGGGCTTCAGTTTCTTGGGATAACCAAGTTGTCCCCACCTTACACAAGACAGCACTCCCTGGGGAAACTGAGGCAGCTCAGCATTGACAGTGTCTGTATCGGAGGGCCTTCTCCAGACATTCTCTCACCCAGTAGTTTGGGGAGTGGTGTAGCATATTAATCATAGGTTTCTTCTACATATGAGATGATGTCTTTATTTAAAATGTTTTCATTAAAAATGGATTAAGGCAATCTTTTTCGCACCCACAAGTGCCATTTTTAGGAAAATAAGAAATTCTGAGAACTGCCTTGTCAGTGTAATAATAACTATTGTCATTCTGAGCACCACTGCTCTCAATTTATAATGGGAGAACATGGTCTTTAGAGGCCACATCAAGATCTAACAATAGATCAGTTTGTTCTTACTATAGCTTTTGTTCAATATTTTCTGGCTCATAATAAAGCCATTGCCCACTTCAGAAAACTAGAAAAGAAAGGAAAAATAAAGAAGGGCATCTCTGGGCAGTTGCCTGCCACGAGGTCCCCTACTCAGCCCCAGCCGGCCCCGCCACAGCTGAAATAGAGAGCATCCTCTCTTTATGAGGAGACGCTTTCCCCCAGATGGTGGGCACAGTGAGAACCATTTTAAAAAGTGTCCTGTGGATATTGCTAACTTCATAGGAGAAGGGGCAGAAAAGTGTGAGTGCATCTGTTGGATTTCCTAAATCACAAGTCACTTGGTCACCAATCAGTTCTGACACTGTTATTAGATGTGCAAAGAGAGGCTTGCAGCTGGAGCAGAGTCTGGGCACCTGGAGAAAACCACAGTCTACCAGTGCATGCCATCACACGTTGCAGACTCTGGACTCAGAGACAGCTGGAGATGTTAGTATGAAGAAGACCTTTTTTACTGTTCCAAGTTATGATTCCACCCAAGATATAAGTTCAAAGTCTGTGAGAGAGGAGAGAAAGAGGGGTCTTAGGGAAAAAAATCTTTATATTCCCTCCCCCCTTCGCCCGGCCCTCCCCCAAATAAAGGTTAGGAAATTCTTTACATGAAATACTATGTGGTAGTTTGAAAGTCTTATCTTTTAGACACGTAAGCATTCATTTATTCGACAAGAAGTTTGGCGTGTCTGCTTTGAGCCATAGGTTGGAGAAACCACAGGAACAGGATAAGCTTTGAGCAGAGAGTAAGGGCCAGGCATTGTGCTAAATCTGTGGTTCTTAAACTTAGGCGTGCATCAGGATCCCCCTGGAGGGCTTGCTAAAATGCAGATTGCTGGGCCCTCACCTCAGTTTCTGATTCAGTAAGTCTGAGAGGCCTGAGAATTTGCTTTTCTGTAAGATCCCAGGTGATGTTCTTACGGTTCTTCTGGGACCACCCTTTGAAAACCACTGTGCTAAGCTCACGGCAGGCAGCTGTTCAAGGCATACGGAACGGTTAGAATCATTCAGAATGGTGGCAGGTGCACAGGCTGAGGTATTCCTGCTACATAACTAAGCTCCTTTAAAGGAAACTTGGTTCTGACTTTAGGCAAAAATCTGGTTTTATTGCCTCTTTTTAAAAAATTCTTCAGTGCATTTTTCTGATCATTTTAGAAGTTTGAAGAGCTGATACAATAATAGGCGAAGTATGGGGGAGTGGCTCATTAAACAGTTGTGCTTGTAGGTCACTTTCTCCTTGAAGGTCCTAGGTCGAGCGCTAGTTCTCCAAGTGTGTTGCCAGACTGGCAGCAGCATCATATAGACTCTCGCCCCCCCCCGCCCCCCCCGACCACTCATCTGAACCCCTGGGCATGGGGCCAGGAATCTGTTTGAACAGGCCTCCAGGGGGATCCCGATGTACACTGTAGTTGGAGCACATCTGAGGTCGAGGGGAGTGACAGTTGGGCTAAGCCTAAGGGAGGGCCCCTGGCATTCACTATCCCCAGCTCCTTTCAGACAGTTCACCAGGATGACTAAGCTTTAGTTTTCCCATCTCAGAAGTCAAAAGTCTATCCCTTGCTGTCCAACATCTTTCAGAGTGGTGGGGGAAGACAATCCTGACTTTTATCCATGACCTGGTTTTACTAGCAAACATGAAAATCCCTAGCTAACCACGAAATAGTGCCATTCAATGGGAAAAAGATAGGATTCAGGTTATTTGTGTTCTAATCTAGTGTCCACCCTGCATACAGCTATGTGACTTTCGGTTGGTTTTTAGGCTGTCTGAACTTTATTTTCATGATCTGAAAAATGAGATAAAATCATTGTCCTGGTCTAACTTGAATAACTGTTGCAATGATTAAATGGAATAATGGATATGAATGTGCTTTTGCAAACTATGAAGTGTTGTAACTTTGGGCTGCTCATCATAGCTTTCTTCTTAGCACATAGCTTTCTTCTTAGCACATAGCTTTCTTCTTAGCACATAGCTTTCTTCTAGGGCACTATTCCCGTCAGTAAAACGGGAATAGTGCCCTAAAACTTCACAGAAATTGTGAGTAGTTGAGAAAGTAATGGCACAACAGTTTACACTCTTCTTTTTTTTTTTTTTAAAGATTTTATTTATTTATTTGACAGAGAGAGAGAGAGAGAGACAGCAAGAGAGGGAACACAAGCAGGGGGGAGTGGGAGGGGGAGAAGCAGGCTTCCCGCGGAGCAGGAGCCTGATGCGGGGCTCGATCCCAGGACCCTGGGATCATGACCTGAGCCGAAGGCAGATGCTTAACGACTGAGCCACCCAGGCACCCCCAGTTTGCACTCTTCTAAAGTAAAGTTTATTTCTTCATTTTTGGGGTCTATAATATATAAGGTTGGAAAATGTAGAGATATTATAGTCTTATGTATTTTATTATAGTACATCTATGTAATAATATATGATAGTACTTTTATTTGAACTGGTGACATCCTAGAACAGTGGTTTGGATGTTGTGGCCCCAGACCAGCAGCACCAGCATCCCCTGGCAACCTGTTTGAAATGCACATTTTCAGGCCTCAGTCCAGACTTACTGAATCAGCAACTGGGTGGGGCCTAGTGATGTGTGTTATAACAATCCATGCAAGTGGTCCTGATGCTCACTGAAGTCTTAGAGGAAGGGGTTTATTAGGGTCTTTTTTATTTTTAATGATTTTATTTATTTATTTATTTGAGTGGGGGAGAGCACTAGCAGGGGGAAGGGCAGAGGAGAGGGAGAGAATTTCAAGCAGACTCCATGCTGAGCTCAGAGCCCAACTCAGGGCTCGATCTCACAACCCTGAGATCATGACCTGAGCTGAAACCAAGAGTCGCTGGCTCAACTGACTGAGCCACCCAGGTGGCTCAATTGGCTCAACTGACTGAGCCACCCAAGCGCCCCTATTAAGGTCTTAATTGAAGGGTCTGGCAAACAGCATCCTTTTCATGGAACAGGGTGATTTCTTCTCTTTTTCTCTGTCGTGGATCTGCAGCAACTGTACTCAGGCTGAGGCAGCCATAATTGGATTCCTTCATAAACACACTGTCACTGCCCACCCAGCCTAGTAGAGATCTGGAATGCCGCTCCAGCGCATCTGTTATGAGGCTGACTTCAGGGTGCGAGGAAATTAAAGCTATTTATCACAGACCATTTTCCCTCAATGACAGGAGAAATGAGCCTTAGCCTAACAAGGCTTCCAATTGGGCCCACGTACAAAAAACACATAGCTTGACAAACACAGTTTGAGCAGACTTAACATTTCTTTTGACTTTTCCTTTTGAAAATGAACTCTTTTTTGAGCTGCACCAAGATAGTGGTGCTTGTTTAAGAAATACTGGAGGTGGATTCATCCCAGTCTGTTTCCTGACTGAGGCATAAGTGCCACGATGGCACTTCCCCCCCCCGCCCCGACCATTTCTTTCCTTCCTCTCCTTCGGGGGAGGGGATCCCTGGTGAGAGAGAGTCTTTCCTCTGAGACTAAGACTGTGCATAGGAGCCATGTTATGGGAAGTGGGGCTCAGTATTTATCAAGAGAACGGTTTGTCTGTATGATTTGGCCCGTTGCCTTAGTGCCCATTTGACATGGGTATGCTATGGATTTTGAGAAGTGATTCTATTTTGTGTGTGTGTATAAAATTAAACTTGGTATATATCTGTGATCGTCTAATATTTATATTTCTTCCTGATGTGCATTATGGGCAAAACATATAGAGAGTTTTGTGTTACATGTTAGTAACTGACATCTATTTGATGCCTACCATGTACACAGTGCTTTGCATCCATCATACTATTTAATGTTCACAACAATCCTAAGAGATGGTTATGATCATCTCCATTTTACAGATGAGAAAACTGAAGTGCAGGAAGTTTAAATAATGCCTGTTATAGAGCTGATATTAGAGCCTCGATTTAAATGCAGGTCTTTTGGATTCTAAAGCCAGCATTCTCAACAGGTGTTTTTCAGATTGTGTGTTGAAAAATCACTTTAGCAAGTTGCAACTAGCATTGTAAAAAAAAATTGAATAGAATGTGAAAGACCAGAATGTGTCATATTTAAGTATGGATAAATCTTGATGCATGAAACTTTCATTTCAACTATAAATATATTTATATTCATAAACAAATACAAGCACATTTCTGTGTGCTGAACAACAAAATGGAAATGATATTTCTTATTGTGTCACAGTCAAATTTGAAAGCAAATATTCTGGCTAAAGGAGGAGGAGAAGAGGAATAGAGGGAAAGAAGGAGAAAATAGGGAATAAGTAAATGAATGAATAACTGTCAAAGAGACAGAGAGCCTCTGGGAAAGGAAGCGGAAATAGGAGGGAGTGGGAAGAGGGGGAGAGAATGGACAAGAAAGAGAGAGACACAGGGGGAGGGGGAGGAAGAGACGCAGGAAGTCACGTGATCCTGTCCACCATTCCATTCAGCCAGCAGATGCCCCTACTTGAGGACAACACTAGAGACTTGAATTATCTTCTCGGTAGATGTTAGTTTTCATAAACTTCTCTTGCTGTGATCCTTGAGCCATTCTGAGTGTGAGTTGAATAAAGATTTTTACAAAACGTGACCCCTATATACAAATAATCTATTTCATCTGCTGCTCAACTGAAAACCACTGATCTGAAGGGAAAAACAGGCTGTGCTGGAGTTACCGAAATGCCCAATATGCTCCTTCCTAAGGAACTGGTAAAGGCAGTTTTGAGTATATGTTATTTTTGTCTTTTGAGCTAATTTTGATGCCATGACACTGCCTCTTGTGTTTTATGGGAAACCATAGGGAGCAAAGATTTTAAAGTAGCCCACTAAGTATCTTACTTCTGGAGGATTCTGGATTCAGCTAACGAAAAGTCCATTTTTACAGATGTGGAAATTGAACATTTTATAAAGTTTGCCTATAGGCAAAGCTTTCATAAGAATCCTATTACAGAATCTTCATAGCTACCTACCCTGCTAGGTTACCCTTATGCCCATGGTTTTAATGTGGAGGGGTGTCACTCTGTAATTCACTCCTCTCCCCAGTGGTATTTCCCTGTTTCTAGGCCTTCATTAGTAAATTGGGGTTGATATCGCTGTGCTTTTTTGTGATCCATTCTTGGCCTTTCTTGGCTGAAAACTATTATAAGCACCAATTACATTTTTAGTTAGTAATAACATTGCATCAAATGACTTAGATAGCCACTTCTTGGCATCAACTTAAATGGGTGGTCTTTCCTTTTAAAAAAAAATAGGGGCACCTGGGTGGCTCAGTTGGTTAAGAGTCTGCCTTCAGCTCAGGTCATGATCTCAGGGTCCTGGGATCGAGCCCATATCAGGCTCCTTGCTCAGTGGGGAGCCTGCTTCTCCCTCTGTCTGCAGCTCCCCCTGCTTGTGCATGCTCTCTCTCTTTCTCACAAATAAATAAATAAAATCTTAAAAAAATGTAAACGCCACGTATAGAGGTGAGTAAGCAGGGTCCCAGAGTGAACTCCATCTCAAAAGCCTTCATAGTCTGTTGGGAAAGAACCATAATGTTTTCCTCAGCTTGCCCAAATGCCATTGCTATATATCCTATCCATCTTGCCTGTCTCACCACTCATATTTTCTTTAAAAAAGAAACAACCAGGAAGAGTGCTGACAGAGTTCCATTCCAACTGCCTCTGCAAAAGTTTAATGTGGGTGTGTAATAGGGTCCCACAGCCAAGGCATCTCATCTGGCATTTGCTCCTAAATCCCGTCATTTGTAATAAGGATTCATGCCTCTGAATGTAAAGACTTTAAAGGAGATCATTTCTTCTTGTTTCATGGTTTTATCCTTCCACCTTCAAAATATGGTTGCAAATAGAGTCATCCCTCCTTTCCTCTACTGGTTTAATTTTTCTGAGTATTTATTAAAGTCAACCAGATACTTTCAGGAAGCTGAGATTCAGCTCTACACTCCATGAAAGCTTTGTCAGTGCAAACATAATATACATCTCTGGGAAAATATGGGGGGGGGTCCTAGACTTATTATAATTTAATGACTGGTAGGACCCGATTGTTGTTTATTCTTTATTTCAGAGATCCCAGAAGACCCGCTTGTGGCTGAAGAGTATTATACTGATGCCTTTGATTCCTGTTCTGAAGACAGTGAGGAGGAGGAAGAAGAAATAGTGTTCTCAGCCCCGGGGGAAGAGGTCAAGGATGAGGGATCCCGGCCTGCTTACAGAACATTCCAACAGGTATATGCTGCTCCCCAGCAGATGTAGTAGAACTGTGTGAGGTCCTGATCAGGCTGTGACTTCCCAAAGAGAGAGTCAAGGAAGTCTTAGAACTCGAAGTGGGCTGGGGGACAAGGGTTTGTTATAAAGGCCCCATGTGATGGGTCTTTATTTCCAAGGTGCCAGGGACAGGCAGGGCCCCATGGAGTTCTGAGATTCTGGTGTGGACTGTGTTGATGAGGGAAGGGCTGGAGTGCCCAGTACTTATTCAAGTGGGAAGATGATACATGCTACACTGAGGAGCACCCTAGATTCAGCTGTTAAATAAAGAATGCAAGTGTCTCTTTAGCAGAGAGAAGGAGATTTTTAAAAATATACTTTTCTGCCCAGTAATCAGATTTTTTGAGCCATGTCCTAGTGCACAAATTAGTTCTGGGAATGGGGCCCAGAGATTCTGG
The DNA here is from genome assembly GCF_011800145.1 of Mirounga leonina. Lineage (NCBI taxonomy): Eukaryota > Metazoa > Chordata > Mammalia > Carnivora > Phocidae > Mirounga > Mirounga leonina. The sequence goes on from NW_023270268.1 coordinate 27,699,587, forward strand.
ACTAGGGCATGATCTTTCTGGCCACACCCAGCCTTTGCGGGCCCATCCTTACATACAGTGCTGGAGTCTCTGAATGTATGTCCTTGGCATAGACCTCTTTTACAATAGCAAGATTAATCCCTAACTGGGTCACAGGCTAAGAAACAGTCCTGGCATATGATTTCTCTGCCGGGTGTCTATAGGAGAGGAAAAAAAAAAAAAAAAAAAAACAAGAAAAAAAACAAGAGGTATATAAGGAGTAAGATTACTTTGGGCTACTTATGCCCATAAACTTCATTTTCCTCTTAGGCCATAACATGGTAATCTTTCCAGTCCTAAAATTTCTTAAGGTACAAAAGTTTTGTATTAACCATTAAGCTAGGAAAATAGAAGTCAATCAAGGGGTACCCGTGTCAATGAAAACTTAATTCAGGAGGATTAATTGAAGTTTGTCTACCATCTAGTCAACAATTTTTAATGAAGACTAAGCAACACATCATAATATCAATAAATAAAACCAATAAGAAATGTTCTCAAGTTCTATATAATAAAAGGGGAAAGAGACAAGGAGAAGGGAACTAGAAGGATATTGATATGAGGCTAAGAAGAGAAAAGGATGAGAGAAAGAGGAGAAACAGAAATTAGGAGACAAATATGTGAAGAGAGAAGTAAATGAATGTTGAGAAAAATATTGAGTGTTGAGTCAAGGCATAGAGTGATTCAGCATGCCAAAATAAAAATGCTTCCCTTATACCATTTCCCCATTTCCCAATGGACTCTCTTGAACAACAGCACCTCCTACCACACATTAAAAATACAATTTCCATTTCCTTCTGTGCCAGGGTCCTAAACATCTGAGACAAATTTTTTTTTTAAAGATTTTATTTATTTATTTGACAGAGAGAGACAGCGAGAGAGGGAACACAAGCAGGGGGAGTGGGAGAGGGAGAAGCAGGCTTCCCGGCGAGCAGGGAGCCCGACGCGGGGCTCGATCCCAGGACCCTGGGATCATGACCTGAGCCGAAGGCAGACGCTCAATGACTGAGCCACCCAGGCGCCCGACAAATTTTTTTTTAAGTTTTATTTCTTTAAGTAGTTTCTACACCCAACATGGGGCTCGAACTAATGATCCCAAGATCAAAAGTCACACCACGCTCTTCCAACTGAGCCAGCCAGGCACCCCATGAGACAAATACTACAATATTGCAGAACCATCATTTTGTGCCTATGATTGCAAAACACATCCATTTTTGCCCAAAGCATCAAGTGACAAAATTTTAGCTACTAGTATTATTACTTTTTATTTTTAATAGATTAAAACTGATTCAGAAAACCACATGAATAAAATATACAGCAAAGACCACTCAGGTCAGGAAATAGAACTTTGCTAGCCACTCCGGAAGTCCCGTCTTTGGCATACTTGTAGGAACACAGGGTTGGAAATCAAAATGCCTGTATACAAGACTAGCCTTCGTTACTTGCAGGTTGTGTGACCTTGTACAAGTTACTAAATTTCACTGTGCCTCAGTTTTCTAATCTGTAAAATGGGAGAATAATGGTTCCCACCTCATAGAGTAGTCTGGGGATTAAATGAAGTAATCAATGTAAGGTACTTAAAATAGTGTCTAGAATTTAATAAAGTAATTAATTAATGAGATGTTAATTATGATGATGATGATGATGAGGTTACCCAGCCATCTTGTGGGTTTTTTTTTAAAGATTTATTTATTTATTTTAGAGAGAGCACATGCATAAGCTGGGGGAGGAGCAGAGGGAGAGAGAGACTCTCAAGCAGACTCCCTGCTGAGTGCAGAGCCCAATGCAGGGCTTGATCTCATGACCTGAGCCAAAACCGAGTCGGACGCCCCCACCGACCAAACCACCCAGGCACCCCATCTTGTGGATTTTTTATGATACTTCCCAAACTCTTTAATGTTAATGTGAGATTTCACAATTGTAGTATTAAAAAAAAATCCCTCCTTTTTATTTCTTAGGGCCAATGATAAATATAGGACAGCAGTTTTGCTCTCTGGACCGTGCATCTGTCACATATGATATGATAGCTGAAATTTTCTCTGCACAGCGAAGCGTGAGGAAAAGCAGAGTGATCTTTTCGGAATGGTGCCATGGGGACAGAGAAATGGATACAGGCTAAGCTTTATGAGTTGATTTTAAATCTGTTGGGATTTTAAATCTGCTGAGGCCTCTCACACCCATGTGGGTATTTTGTCTCACAAAACCCTGTCGGGTAGTTATTCTTATTTCTGTTTTCCAGATGAGGAAACCAAGTCTCTGAGAGAAGTAGGTTGCCTATGGCCACACAGTTAGGGAAGGCTCAGAACCATGCTCAGGCCTGGGTCTATCATGCTCACCAGCCAGTGTTCTTTCTGGTACAAAAGGTGTATCAAGCGAGAGTGGACTTGGTATAATAGAAACAGGACTGGAAACCTCAACTGAGTAATCTGTAGAGAGATAGGTAACTACAATCCCATTTGTTTTTCCTAATACTTCGATATCATTTTCCCCTCCTCAAAGGCAGGGAGTGTGCAGTTGTGATGGGTGTCTGCTCTTCCCTTTCTAGGTTATTACTGGGATTTCCTCTTACCTCTCCCCAGTCTTGCCCTTGACCCAAGTGTGTCCGGGGTCTACTTCGGTGATCATTGTACCTGTGGCTTTTCTGTGAGTAATCAGATCAAAGTAGATTCCCCTTCCTTCAGATGGAGCAAAAGTCACATAGTCTGTATTTGATGGAGGAAGTGCTTTCAAAAAGAAACAGCCATGGGCTTCATTGGGATTGATTGCTGAGTCCCTTGTGCGACCTGTGACAATCTTTTCAGCAGCAGCGTCTCCAAAGTGGTTTTATTAAGCACCTAATTGCCATTGATTGTTCATTGCTTCTCTGCTGCGGTAAGCCAAACATCGGCAACACCTTCATCACAAGCCATTATCATATTGTTGATAGCTACTATGTGAAGGCTGTGGTCACTGAATTGGAACCTGCCTCTTAGATCTCAGGAGAATGAAGTTTATAGCTGTCATCGTAAGAGGGTTTTCAACAGTATTTCGGGGACCTGTCACTGAAAAGTGTTTTTGCTCTAGTGGCTGTGCTTTAGGGCTGCAGATTGATGGGTGTGTTCAGAGACCCTTATGTTTTCCCTTGCTGCCTTGACCATCATTTTCCTCTGTAAGACGAATCAATGTCCCGTGTGCACCAGGAATACACACACTAGGTAGACCATAATGACTTCACACAGAACTCCCTCGGGAAAGGCTCTGTTGTTTAATGAATGTGGCTTTCAGCAATACTTGTTTTAAGAAGGCTCTTAGGACCATGGTGTTTGTTCTTGCCAAGACAGAGGGCTGTGGAGGTCCATTTTTTCCAGCTAATTCTGAAGCTTTCACCAAATCCTCTAGCGAGTTTTGAAATTCCCTCTGCACCGTGAAGCATTCAGAAAAACAGAATGATCTCCTTGGAATGGTGCCACCGGGGTAGACAGGCTAGGCGAGGCCTGAGAGTCTACCGAGGACTCTTGGATCAGGTCATCATGGGAATATGCGCCTCTCTGAATGTCTTCTGTTAGTGGAGTCATTAGTTTAATCAAATCCTAATTGTTCTAACAGTAACACCTAACATCTCCCGAACTTTCTTCTATGCCCTGTACTTTATACGTTGTGTCAGCCCAGGTCCTCTGGGAAGCAGGTGACAAGACAGAATTGGGGAAAGCCTCAAACCACGATGCTGATCTGAATCTTAGAGGGTAAGGATGGAAGGGAAGGCAGGATTGGATGACACCTTCGACATGTAGGGCAGTTCTGAAAAAGTCTTCACGACACCCGCAGGAGAGCCCCAGGGCAAAGACTGCCCTGCCCATCAGAGGAGACCAAACTGGGCAGGAATGGACTGGCTCTGGTTTCCCCACACTCGAATGGGCTGGGAGCTGCCGGGAAGAGCTGATCCTGGGGCAGCAGCTGCGGGAGGCCAGCAGGCTCCAGAGCAGTGCTGGCGGCTGGCCGGCTCTGGAAGAGAAATGTGAAGGGTGCACCCCGGCTACAGGCAAAGATGCATATTTCGTTCAGTTCTTGCAAGTTGTCCCTTTGGTGCGTGTATTCTAGTTGAACTGCATCAAACTGGATTTGAACTGACTGTAATTCCAACAAGGGAGAAGATGAGAGTTGGGGGAGGTAGTGTGCAAGAGAAAGGAAGAAAGTGCGTTAGTGATTTCAGGCCAGTTCTGCCTGACATTTGAACCAAAAAGTGGGTGCCCCGGATGGAGAAAGGGCTGAGGGCTATAAATCCAGAGTCCCCCACTGCCTCTCAGGGCCCATGTGTCTCTCAGATTGAGAACCTCTTGGTGCTTTGAATTCTTGCCCTAGACTTAGAGTAGTTAAAGCTACGTGTTCTTCATACAATGCAGTTCCTAAGTGCAAGTCAACTCTTTCATTTGATGCTTAAAAAGAAACAGCGTAATTTGTCTGTAATTGGTTACTGTATTAAGCACTGACTTTAAAACTCAGGTCCCTTGAAAGATGAGACTGTTGTGAAATCCTCACATTGCACAAGAAGAAACTGAGGCTCAGTGAGGGGAATGCAGCTAACAAGTAGCAGGGTTGCAGATCTGACACATGTTTTAGCCACTCCTTTATACAGCCTTCTGGTGCAACCTTTTAATTATAGCAGTTATAATCTCTCCTCCGTGACGACTGGGTAAACACACTGGGTATGAGGGAAGAGCTTAGGGGCTACCGCATTGTCTGGCCCTGTTCTCCTGAACAGAACTGCTGAGCTATGCGTGAAGCAAAATTTATACTGGTTCTAGGAACAGTGCTGAGTTATGAAAATTGAAACAAAAAAAGAGCCTGTCTCTCACATCCATTATAGGATACAGAATTCTCTCCTCCTACTGTCTTTTTGTTTGTTTGATTTAATAGAAGATGCCAGAACTCTTGAGCCCAAACTGTAGGGCTGATTTAACTGTGGGTTTGCATGATCTGAGCTAATTGATTTGACTTCATGCATGGGAGGAAACAGTTTTTGTCTGGAATTGGCTTCAGAGTTCATCGGTTCTAAGAAGCAGTCAGCCCCACTATTTAACATCTCTCCATCAGCACCCTCCCTGGCCCGTGTCCCAGGCTATAAAGCATCCCACCTTGCTGAGGTGTTAGAGAAACCCAGTGGTTTCATGTGTCACTCCTTCCAGGTAACAGGCCTTCTGTAGACCCAGTGCGTGTTGCTGAAAGGAGTCACTTTGATGGGACACTTTCCACTGTGGGCCCTATTCCAGCCCTCATTTCCATCATGGCTATTCTGCCTTCCCTCTCCACTATTTCTTGTCCAGGCTAAAACATAACTCACGGCCGGCCAGACAAGGGACGAGCAAACCTTGCTCTGGGACATAGCATTGTGGGCCTTGTAGGAGACCTTAGTCCCTAAATCTTTTAAATTAGATCCACTCTTGTATTGAAGATCGCACCTACACTTTTCGCCCCAATCCCAAAGAATGGAGGAAAAATAAGGAAGGCGATAGGGTGGATAAAGAAAAAGCAGAACTGAGCGGGAGTGCACAGAGTCTGTGCGCTCGTTTCCATGTGGAGGGTGGGAGCCTCCGCAGGCCTCTACCACCTCCATGTTGGCGGCTGAACAGAGGTCCACAGCAGCTGGGGAAGGAAAGGGACAGCAAGCAGCCGCACTGGGCTCTTCTGCGCTACTCCTGGAGCTGGGGGTGAGCGTGGTGGAGTGGTGTATGCTGGTTTTGCAACGCTGGTAAGCGTAGTTGGAATGGCACCTTTGCGGCTTTTCTCTCCAACCCCTCCCCCTTCCACCAGCACCAAGTCGTGTGTCCACAGCTATCAGCTGAGCTAAGGTACCCTGACCATACAGGGCATAAACGAGTCTGCAAAGAATAGGAAGATCCTCCCAAATGGCCCCTGCAAACAAATGGCCCATCCCACTATTCTGTGATTCAGTTATACAGAGAAATTTAATTTTATTTTCTGAATATTTTATTCATCTGGAAAGAGAGAGTGAATATCATTTCATGGTGTCTAGTCTAGGAAGAAAGGAGTGTGACACATCTGGGACATTGTTGGAGATACTGTCCTTTCTATATGAGTCCATATCATACCAGAGAAAACAACAGTCATTCTTAATAAAACAGAGCCAGCTTGCAGCACGTCAGGTGCCATGCTAAGTCCTTTTCGTGCCTCACCCCATTTTATACTCGCAAGCACTTTACGGAGTTAACATCTTCCGTCCCACTTTACAAAGAGGAAAGTGCAACACAGAAAGAAAGAATAATTAATTTGACCTAGGTCACCCAGTCCATTGACAGAGCTGGAATTTAAACCAGCAAATACTCTTTGTCAAAGAGGAGACTTTTGGGGTGAGCGTAGAACTCTATGTAGAAGTTTCGTAAAGGAAAGGAAAAGAAGACGCTTGGGACCTAAGGGACAGCTCCAAAATGTGTGAGAACGTGACCGGATGATTTAAAATCATGTTGAAAACACAGGACCAAGTTTTCCACGTACTCTTTGGGATTCATGTAGGAATAAAGCTAGAACTGGAGTCAGAAATAGTAACGTACAATAAAGAAGAGTATATCACAAGGGCTACCTTTTGGAACATGAGCCGATAAACGTTCTTTAAATGGCAGGACTCTCCTCCCTACTACTGGGCATGTGGCGTGAAAAGAGATAAATAGTTCATCAAGAGCAAGTGAGCTTTTGGGAGGGCGAGGGTGGGTTGGGGGCAGGCTCCCGGCACACTGCTACGACTCGAGAAACAGATCACAGCAAAGGTACCAGCCTCCCCAGCTCCTGAAAAATTCATTGCCCAAGTTCCTGGGTGGGCATCGTGATGCCACTCCCAGCAGCCCTGCTTTCTTTTCTCCTCTCTCCATCCTTCACATTTCCAAACTGTGATCCAAAATGTCTTAAGAGTTCTGTATCGGATACCTATGAATGTCTTTGAACCCCAGAAGCGACCCTGTGGATACTGATGTGCTGCGAACCTGGGCACTAATAGGAGACAGCTGCAGGGAGAAGGTTTTAATAATGCAGAGTAAACAAGGCATTAGCAGTGAAATGTGGACACATTGACAGTCACGTTTCGGTGACTCCGAATTCAGTGACAGAGGCGTTTGGTGTTACAGGAGCCTGGGGGCTTGCTTGCAGTTTGAGTTTTGCAGATGTGGCTCTGTGTTCCCATCATGACACACACTCTGAGAACTTTTTTCCTTGACAGAAGGCGACCATTGGTGGGGAGATAGGAGTGAAGACGTCAGCTTCCTGATTTCAGGGCAGCCTCCATGAAGGTGCCATCCGCTCTGTCCTGTGGCTTTGTACTGAGCGGCACCCTCTGTCTTCCTATGAATTATGAATGCAAATAAGCAAGGGCTTGCCTTCTAATGAGATCGAAGTGAGATGTGAAAGTCCATCTGAGTGTGTAGAAAATGGATAAGGTCACCTTGATGTTTGGTTTCTGTAACTTAGTGACATTTTGCAGGATGCAGTGGCTATAGTTCGAAGGAGAGTGGACAGTAGCTCAGTAAAGCAACTTGCGGGAAAGAACGTGGGTGGGTTGTTGCTTGGATCATACATTTATACATCACATAGCTGAGGGTTCTAGGCACTGGGTGGAAGGTAGTGAAAAACAGAAACAATGCCACCTTCATGGACATCTCACCCAGTCTCCTGTATTTACGAGTATCCATAGACTGTCAACTCCCAAATGTGTGTCTTCCATTCTTCAGTTCTGTCTCCAGATTCACATCCCCAGTCTGCCTGGGAGTGGGGGTAGGTGTCATGTGGACTTCTGATAGACATCCTCAACTAAGCTTATCCAAAAGTGAACAAATAGACCCCAGCCCCAGTCCAAATCAGCTCCTCCTTAGTCAACACTGACTCTTGCATGTCCTTTCACTTATGTTCCACTTCCAATCCATAAACAAAACCTATTGACTCGATGTTTAGAAGATGATCACTACTTAACACCTCTACCCCTACTGCCAGAGCCACCGTCGCCTCCCCAGTGTAAGATTGCAGTAGCTTCTAACTGACCTCCCAGTAACCCTCCCCCCATACCTCACTCAAGCGAAAAGGCACAAGTCTGTTCAAAATGGCCTTGCGGCATCCCATCATCACCCATGGAAGAACCCCTCCCTTCGGTCACTGTGAGAATCACCCTCGCCCACCCCACTCTAGTCATATTAGCCTCCTTCCTATTTCTGGAACATGCCAGGCATGTTCCTGCCATTGAAAGCCTGGAATGCCCTCCCCTCCAGATACATAAATCATTTTGCTCCCTCTCTACCTTCAAGTCTGTGCTTACATGCCGTCATATTGGGGAGGACTCATTCTGAGATAAAATGGCCCTTGCTGGTCTGAGAAGTCCTTGTGTCCTTTCCCTGCTTTATTTTCCTCCATAAACCTTATCACTATTGACCTACCACTGTTTATTTTTTGCTTACTCATTTATGGTCTGTCTCCCCCCTACTAGAATGTAAGCCAGTCGGGCAAAGATTCTGTTTGTATCACTGCTGTATTCCCAGCACCTTGAACAGTGTTTAGCACAGAGTAAACACTGAGCAGATATTGTGGAGTAAATGGATGAATGAATGCCTGCAGTGGACAAGCTAGTGGTAGAGGTAGCCAATAAGCCAGGACACAAACAGCTAGAGCAATGAGGAAAGGAAGAAGTTGAAGTGATGGAGGAAATGGGCTTTTTTTGGGGGGGGGAACACCTACTGAGAGGGGATTCAGGAACTTTCTAGAAGAGGGCTTCTCAGCTGTGACCTGAAGGATGGAAACAGCCAGCCCTTTGATGTAAAGAAACAGAGTTGGGAGAGGAGAGTTTCAGAGAGGGGGAAGGGTGTATAGGAAGGCGCAGGTCATGAGAGGGCTTGGCAAGTTTGAGAAATTGCATAGTAAGCAAGAAGATCAATGTGGTTGGAGAGGTCAGGCCAGCAATAGCTACATCATGGTCTTGTAAGGAGAATGGATTTTATTTTAAGTGCAGGGCAATCCACTGAAGGGCAATTGAAATCAAGTCTTAAAATGAATCTACGGCAGTAGAAATCAGAACAACAGTGGCAGTGGAAGGGGGGATTGGCTGAAAGGGGGTCTGAGGGTAATTTCAGGGATGATAGAGGTGTTCTTTATCTTGTTGGGAGTGGTGGCTACATGGGTATTGTACACGGGAGATCTGGGCATTCCACTGCATGCAAATTTTACCTCAATAAAAATAATACATATCAACAATGTCATCGAGGCAAGAAAAACTACCAAAGACACTACACCAGAATTGTGATATTCATACATATATTGTGACACTTGTAAGTCAGCCTGTATCAAGGCTGTTTCTTTGGCTCCTTGTAGCCCATGCATGACTTTCCAGCTTCAAGGAGGTCCTGGGTACACTCAGATGAGGTGTCTTAGGGAAAAAAGGGAGTCCAGAATGACTGAGCATGAGTGGGGAAAAGGGTTCTGTATGGTTTGTTCTCACCCTGTGGGATGACTCTGACAAGACAGGTGACCAAGAAGTAAAAGAAATCAGCCCCTTCACACCCTCACACCCAATGACATAGGGACCCTTGAGTAGGAGGATGTGCCCAAGGGTCTGAGTGAGATGAAGCTTAGCTGAGCTCCCCTCTGTGGCTGGAGCTCTAATGGGTGGTTATGTCCACTTTGTCCATACATTTATGGATCTTTGCTTGGAATTGTTCCACAGAGGTGTTGGGCCTGGCAGCACACCATGTAGGTACCCATTCCCACTCATCCTGTGTGTCCTTCAGCCCCAGGAAACTTAAACACTTCATAGCTGTGCAACTGTTTATGTCTGGGCTGCTAACTGTCCAGCCTTCTGTGGTATGCCTTTGGGAGTCAGCATAGCCCACCTGCCAGGAGAGTGCTGAGGGTGCTAGATGTAGATAGATGGTTGGGTTTTCACCACCTCAAGGTCTGGGAGCAGGAAGCAGAAGAAGAACTCTCTGGGATGTTCTTGAGAATGTCTAAAGGTAGATGTACAATCGCTAAGGGCTATTGGTGCTCAAGCTGAGCCCTCATCCCAACGTAAGGTCTTCTGGTAGCCAGTTGCCATTCATTCATTCATTCATTCATTCACAATTCATTCCAAGAAGGGCACAGTATTGTGAACTGGTTACCATTTTACTGATATCACTGCTAGATCTCTTTATCCATATGTATATTCAGCTTCAAAGAGAAGACATTCGCGGGGTCGGGGGGAGCGGGGGAGAGTGGAGGAGTGAAAGACACAGTGTCTTTACGTCTATGCCTTGCCTCTCTTTGGCTCCTTCCTCTGCAATCTCTTCTTCATCCAGATGAAGATCAAATGTCCTTAGACTTTGGACAACAAGCCTCATGGGATTAGGCTTCTCTGTGAGTGGGTTCTCATTGCTTTGTTCCCTCAGCGGAATAATAAGTGACTGTCAGCGACAGCCTGAGAAGTGAAACTGCTTCAGAAAGAGATTTCTTCAACTGCATTATCCATTCCAACAATTTGAGCAGAAAGTTAAGCTGCGTTCATTCCAAGAAACTGAACATACTGGTTGTGTACCAAATAAACGTTTTTGAGCTTTTTGTTTAACAAACACATATTACAGTTAATATGTGCCAGGCATGGAGCAATGTACTTTACAGATGCTAACATTTATTCCTCCTAACAACCCATTTTACAGATGGGGAAATGAAGGTGTGAATAGGTTAAGTAATTTGCTCAAGGCACATGACTGGCAAATGGCAAGGCCAGATTTAAACTCAGGCAGGCTTGTTCCAGAGCCCATGCTCTTAACCACTAGGCTGTGCCCCTCTGCCTTGGTCCATTATGTCAGAGCCTCAGCTTTGCGTCAGTGGCCAGCCTCCCCTCATGATTTGGATACATCCTAAATCCTATTCGTTCCAGCCAATCTGGCCATCACACTCCACTTGCTAGGGATTGGTTTAAGATGAATATGCAATCAATTCTGGCCAAAAAGTGTGAGGAGAGGGGTCTGAGAGTGCATAGAAAGGAACATATTGGGGCTCTTTGTTTAAGCTGGTTTATGTAGGTTTTTGGTTACTTGTAGCTGAAACTGTCCTAAGTGATATGGATGATAAATTAAGATTCTCTTTCTTTTTTTAGCAGGAATATTGAATTAGAAATATGGTTGTGTCATTTTTGGATTATATTTTCAAAACAGCTTCTTGTCAACTTTCAAATAAAAGTTTGAATTCCAAGGAACAAACCAATGCTTGTGATATATCACAAATGACAGTATTTAGGGCTTGCCTCTAAGAAGTAACAGTGAAAATGTAGGATGCTGCGTAGTTCTGGTTTGGTATAAACCTTGTAACTACATTTTGACTACCCTGGTCTGTTACTGAGTATCCATGTTCAGATGTTATTGAGAATTTGGTCCATTGAGTCTATCAGAGTATGAGATTCCAACAAAATAATGCTCATAGAAAGTCTTCTTCCTGGATGGGAAAACTGCCCTACACCACTGAACTCTTTCTCTCTCTTTTTTTTAAGTTAAAGTTCAGTTAGGTAGCATACAGTGCAATATTGGTTTCAGGAGTAGGATTCAGTGATTCATCACTTACAACACTCAGTGCTCATCACAAGTGCGTTCTTTAATACCAATCACCTGCCTAGCCCATCCCCCACCCACCTCCCTCCATCAACCCTCAGTTTGTTCTCTATCCTTAAGAGTCTCTTATAGTTTGTTTCCCTCTCTTCCTTTTTTCTTTTCCCCATTCCCATATGTTCATCTATTTTCTTTCTTAAATTCCACATATGAGTGAGATCATATGGTATTTGTCTTTCTCTTACTTATTTCACTTAGCATGATATACTCTAGCTCCATCCACATCATTGCAAATGGCAAGATTTCATTCTTTTTGTTCGCTGAGTAGTATTCCATTTTATATATATACCACATCTCCTTTATCCATTCATAAGTCAATGGATGTTTGAGCTCTCTCCATAGTTTGGCTGTTGTTGATAATGCTGCTATAAACATTGGGGTAGATGTACCTCTTCGAATCTGTATTTTTGTATCCTTGAGTAAATACCTAGTAGTACAGTTGCTGGCTCATAAGGTAGATCTATTTTTAACTTTTTGAGGAACCTCCATACTGTTCTCCAGAGTGGCTGCACCAGTTTGCATTCCCACCAACAGTGCTAGTGGGTTCCCCTTTCTCTGCATCCTCACCAACACCTGTTGTTTCTTGTGTTGTTGATTTTAGCCATTCTGACAGATGTGAGGTGGTATCTCCTTGTGGTTTTGATTTGTATTTCCCTGATGATGAGTGATGTTGAGCATCTTTTCCTGTGTTTGTTAGCCATCCGGATGCCTTCATTGGAAAAGTATCTATTCGTGTCTTCTGCCCATTTCTTAACTGGATTATTTGTTTTTTGGGTGCTGAGTTTGATAAGTTCTTTATAGATTCTGGAGACCAACCCTTTATCAGGTATGTCATTTGCAAATATCTTCTCCCATTCTGTAGGTTGTCTTTTAGTTTTGTTGATTGTTTCCTTCACTGTGCAGAATCTTTTTATCTTGATGAACTCCCAATAGTTCATTTTTGCTTTTGTCTCCCTTGCCTCCAGCAATGTGTCTAGCAAGAAGTTGCTATGGCTGAGGTCAAAGAGGTTTCTACCTGTGTTCTCTAGGATTTTGTCTCACATTTAGGTCTTTCATCCATTTTGAATTTATTTTTGTGTATGGTGTAAGAAAATGGTCCAGTTTCATTCTTCTGCATGTTGCTGTCCAGTTTTCCCAACACCATTTGTTGAAGGGACTTTTTCCATTGGATATTCTTTCCTGCTTTGTCAAAGATTAGTTGACCACATTGTTGTGGGTCCATTTCTGGGCTCTCTATTCTGTTCCCTTGATCTTTGTGTCTGTTTTGTGCCAGTACCATACTGTCTTGATGATGACAGCTTTGTAACAGAGCTTGAAGTCCAGAATCATGATGCCTCCAGTTTTGTTTTTCTTTTTCAGGATTGCTTTGGCTATTTGGGGTCTTTTGTGCTTCCATAAAATTTTAGGATTGTTTGTTCTAGCTCTGTGAAAAACTGCTGGTGGTATTTTGATAGGGATTGTACTAAATGTTTGGATCGCTTTTGGATAGTACAGACATTTTAACAATGTCTGTTCTTCCAATCCGTGAGCATGGAATGCTTTTCCATTTCTTTGTGTCCTCTTAAATTTCCTTCATAAGTGTTCTATACTTTTCAGAGTGCAGATATTTTACTTCTTTAGTTAGGTTTATTCCTAGGTATCTTATTGGGTTTGGTGCAACTGCAAATGGCATAAACTTGTTTTCTTTTTCTGCTACTTTGTTATTGTTATATAGAAATGCAACAGATTTCTGAACATTGATTTCATATCCTCCAACTTTGCTGAATTCATGTATGAGTTCTAGCAGTTTTTTGGTGGAGCCTTTGTCTGCAAATAGTGACAGTTTGACTTCTTCCTTGCTGACTTGGATGCCTTTTATTTCTTTTTGTTGTCTGATTGCTGTGGCTAGGACTTCCAGTACTATGTTAAATAGTAATGGTGAGAGTGGACATCTTTGTCTTGTTTCTGACCATAAGGGAAAGGCTCTCCGTTTTCCCATTGAGGATGATAGTAGCTGTGAGTCTTTTGTCTATGGCCTTTATGATATTCAGGTATGTTCCATCTATCCCTACTTTGTTGAGGGTTTTTATCAAGAATGGATGCTATATTTTGTCAAATGCTTTTTCTGCATCTATTAACAGGATTATATGGTTCTTATCCTTTCTTTTATTAATGCGTACACCACTGAATTCTTTATGGTTGGGAGATTTTTATGTTTTTCAGGATCAGAATTCTCTAATTATACCAATAGTAAGTTGACTAGGGAAACAACAGAAGTGGTTGGCTATTATAGGTGGTTGGGTATTTTTTTTTTTTTTTATGGCCCAGAGAAAGGCTTCAGAATGTTAAAAAAAAGTGTTAACTCAAAGCTAACATTTAATTGAACTTTTGATTTCCAGTGTATGCAAGATCCAATTTATTAAAGTATCTGACACAGAAGACCTCAATGATAAATGTGATTCTTTTGAGTTTTGTCACTCTCTCATTCATGAACATATCTAGTACTATACACACCAAAGTTCTTCACATATTTCTCGAATGAAAACAAGAGTAAAGGGGGAGATTTTGCTATTGTTTCAAACATATATTATGTATAAAGTATCTAATATATTAATATCTATGGTTTTAATGTAAGTTCTATAGTTAACCCCCCCCCCCCACACACACACACAGACACACATGCCATACACATCCCACTATTTTAAATGTAAAGCTGAGCAAGGAAAAGGCATCATGTTCTGGAAGCCATGCAGGGAAGGAGAGATGTCTTAGTCTTAATACTTAAATAGTCCTTAGTGGAAATCATCTTGATTTTTTCATGAAGATGACTTCAGAGTTGTGAAATATAACCACATTAAGTCAATTAAAAGTATATAAACTCAGGACACCTGGGTGGCTCAGTCATTAGGCGTCTGCCTTCGGCTCAGGTCATGATCCCAGGGTCCTAGGATCAAGCCCCGCATCGGGCTCCCTGCTCCGCGAGAAGCCTGCTTTTCCCTCTCCCACTCCCCCTGCTTGTGTTCCCTCTCTCAGTGTGTCTCTCTGCCAAATAAATAAAATCTTTAAAAAAAAAAGTCTATAAACTCATATCTATAATACCTTGCAACAAATATCATGATGCCAAGTGATTCCACGTCAGCACAGTGGGGGTTTTGCCCTCCAGACGGTATTTGAAAATGTCTGATGACATGTTTAATTGTCACAACTTGGATGAGGGAGAATACTAATAGTGGTCCAGGGATACTGCTAAACATCCTATAATGCACATGACAGTACCCCACCCAAAGAATTACCCAGCCCAACACGTTACTAGTGCTGAAGTTGAAGTCTTGAGTTAATAAAATAGTGCTTATGGAAATTCTTCCCAGCTTAAAGTAACATTTACACTAATTGAATAAATGAGAATCTTTCTAGTACAATCCTCATGGTAGGCTCATAAGTAGACTATCACCAATCATTCATATTGGCTAAAGTTTGCTCTTGGAATTGTGGTCCATGGGCCAGCAACATCAGCTGCTGTTGAGACCTTGTTAAAATGCAGAATCTCAGCCCTATTCCAGACCTGCTGAATCAGATTCTGCATTCTTAGCCAGATCCCTGGATGACTCCTGCACACAGTGAAATTTGAGAATCACTGGGTGAGAGGACTACATATCTACACCTCACCTCCAAAGCTGATCTGTGACTAGAAACAGGCCAAGAGCTCCACTTCTTAGAAATATGAAACAAGATCGGAAAGCCTCCCTCTCACAGTTGTGAGGTAGAAATTACCCCATGCAAGAGTTTCCTGTTAACTGTTTCCATTGCTCCTTTTAAGCTTTTCTCCACAGGTCAGCAATTAGAAGGAGAGTGAAGTGGTAACTAGTTTACTGTGGTGATCACTTTGTAATGTATATAAATGTTGAATCACTATGTTGTACACCTGAAACTAATATAATATTGTATGTCAACTACACTTGCATTTAAAAAAAGGAGATTGAGAAATTCATCGAAGCACACTAAATTTTAATATTCAAATTAACACAGGCTATGATACAGATCTGCTTTCACCAAATGTGAGTTACTGATTCCAAAAATACTTTTCCAGTTTCATCCTAAAATCCCTTTGGGTATCTGTGACCTATGTTTGCGAGGCTAACGTATAAAAATCCTTTCAGTTAACCTCTGCAGAGAAAAAAGCAAAAGCATGCTCCATCCTTTTTTTAGAAGTTGCTCCAGAATCCAAAGGTTCCTGATTCTACTGTGAAGTAGCAGGATGTAAGTAACTACATGTAAATCTCTGCTAGTTAAAATGCTAGTGCTTGCTAAATGTTTTAAGGAAAGTGATTTGAGGGCAGTGGTGGGAAAGTAGCATTATTTTTTAATATCAAAGAAAGAACTAAGGACATGTTTTAATTGAAAAATTAATTAGGCATTTTAGAGCTGAGGATACTAAAGCAATCTTTCCTCCAATGAGAGGAATTTATGTATAATAGAATAGAGGTTCTCACAGTAGAAAATTTTTACTTGAACAAAAGAGTAAAGACAGGTAGCTTGCAGAAGTTCCAGTACTGATTCAGTAAAGACACTGGGGATCCTAGAGTGTATAGAACAGGAAGCTCTGTTAATGTATTTATCCATGTGAGGATTTCCAAAGAATGTTCCTGGGACTTCTATAGAATGAACTGGGTTTCACGGGCAATTAGGTTTGGGAAACACAATGTTAAACAAGGTTTTAGATCTTTACTAGAAGGCCTTTCAGAGCTTTCAATATGTTCATGAAGGTTATGAATCTCCAAGATACCATAGACCACGTTGCCAAGACATATTTTCATAGATTCCTTTTAAAAAGTTCTTTGGCACATACTTGGTAGATGTCAGTACATGTTGTTTAGTAAAACAACATGTTGTTTAGTAGCAGCAGGTATGCTTTCTATAAATTGCGTTGATGAGGTATAGTTTCATTGAGGCCAAGGTAGATAGATCTGTGACCCAGAGAGTAAAGGTCCAATTCCTTATGGGTCATAGGCTCTGTAGGACAAATAACGTGGGGCCTACAAGAATATGGAATTGGGAAGGATAGTGAACCAGCCCCAGGAAGGACCAACCACGAAGCAAGGAAAGCCTGAGAGACTAATGAGTAGAAAGCTAAATTTGGAACGAGAAATTCTATACCTGACACTTACGTGCTCCACAGGAGGCTTTTATTCCTCAGTAGTTGTGCATCCACAGTGCCTAGTGGTGTGTACCCGGCCGTGGTCACAGGGAAGGAGAACTTGGAGCAAGGCTTCAGCCCACAGTGGGCTCATCTTCTGAAAGCACATTCATCATTTTGGGACATTTGGAAGGTAGCAACAGGAAGTTTCCCAGAAGACTCATGAGAGGGATTTCACCAAAGGAAGTTCTGGTTTGTGGGTAGCCTGTAAGGTCCTATCTGTCTCTGGGGTCAGCTCAGAAGGAGTCAGAGAATAGCCTTAAGATAGAACATCTGAGAGCCAAAAAAAAAAAAAAAAAAAAAAATGACAGCAGCAGAAGATGTACTGTCAGGTGGCTCAGAAGGAAGCTCTGCAAATAAAAGCCTCTGAAAGAATTGAATGGGGGAAATGCATTCAAAGTTTGCACAGGATTGAGAACTCTGAATTTAAGTAAAACCTGCATGGTGAGGTAGAAACAGGAGTATTCTGTTTGTTGTCTTGGTGTGGCTTTTCTTTCATCAACATATTCAAAAAAGGTTTATTGATTGCTTCCTGTGTGCCCAGCTCTGAGCTAATAATTACTCAGTGGGCATGGTCCTGCACTCACGGAGCTCACAATAACGAACAAAACATTAATTTTGTCTTTGGATAAGTGAATCAAAAGAAACAGAGCACCGCAATAGGGCTCACTAAAGCAGTGGTGGAAATGTAATTTAGATAGGTGCTCAGTGAACTTCTGAGCCGGTGGTGACAGAACGTCGAGATCTGAAGGATGAGGAAGATAGTCACTTAAATATATGAGGCCAGAGCATTCTCAGCCAATGAGAAAGGCCCCAAGGTGCAAAAGATCCCGATGCGTTTGAAGAAAAGCCAGCGGTGTGGCTGGAGCATAGTGAACAGGAGAGAAGGCGGGAAGACGTGAGGTTGGAAAGATCAAGAGGAGCTGGATCACACAGGGCGTGGCAAGCCATGACAGGATTTCCTTCTGCATACAGGACTGTATTCCATGCACAGCAACAAAGCAGTGGCTCTTGTGAGGGAAATGGATTAATGTGATGCCACAGCAGAGCAGAGAAATAAGGAAGTTGTCGGGTGGTCCAGGCAAGAGATGACGGTGGCTCGAGCTACGGTAGCTGTTGGATTTTCATTTGTTCACTTTTAATGTGTGGCTCTTTCTCTTTTAATAGAAAAGCAGGGCCTTTGTCCTGGTTTCCCAGTTTGGCTTCTGCGATCCCACCAGCCACCTGATGGTGGAGAACGTGCATTGCAGGGGAAATAATGGGGGAATTTACTGCTGAAAGAGGATGGTCTGGGATACCCGGGGACAGAAGATCATCCCTCCTAGCCTCTGCTCATGCACTCTCTTATCTCCCATCTATGGAAATGGATTATCTGTCCCCAAAAGGTGGGCTAAGCCTGCATCTGTCTCCCTCATCTTTGTATACATTTGGTGCATAACTAGTATTCAGTAAATGTTTCCTGAACAGAATAAACTGGGTAATGGAGTGACACCTTTCTGTGTGTGTGAACTAAATCTTTCACCATAACTAGCTCTAAGATGAGGAGATAGCCTGGATTATTTAGTCAGACAGAACTTGCTGATAATTAAATGAGAATCTATGCAGTGTGATTTTTATGGCTCTGTAAAGATACCACCTGATTTTCTCCTTTGACATTCTTGCTTTCTGCTGACTAAACTTTTGCTATTAGAAATTCATTCCTCTGATTTGAGGTTGTATCCCTTATTGAAACACAAATATCCTGAGATAACACACGAGCCTGGTCAAGCGTCTTGGGCTTTCGTGGATCTACCGTATCGTTTCTTGAGAGAAAGCAAATTTTTGTGAGAGGAGGATGAAACAAAGTAGGAAGGAGCTCCTTGTGGAGAAAATGCACTCCTTGGGATGGGTGGGAACATGAAGTAAAGGGTGAGAACAGAGAAAAGAGGACAGTTTCTAAATGTTCACAATCTTTGGCTCAATAATTCCACTAACCTAAAGAAATAATATTACACATGGGGCCAAGATTTATGTACAAAGATAGTCACTGCAATAGTACTTACAACAAAAAAAGTGGAAGCAACCAGATGTCCAGTGATGGGGGCACAGATAAAGAAATGCAATATGGCTATACAGCACAAGATTATGCTGCTATTCAAATTATGTTTCTGAAGAATTCTTAATAGCATGGGATGAAAGTCCAAACAAAAATGCATGGGACATGAACAGACATTTTTCCAAAGAAGACATCCAAATGGCCAACAGACACATGAAAAAGTGCTCAATATCGCTCGGCATCAGGGAAATCCAAATCAAAACCTCAATGAGATACCACCTCACACCAGTCAGAATGGCTAAAATTAACAAGTCAGGAAACGACAGATGTTGGCAGGGATGCGGAGAAAGGGGAACCCTCCTCCACTGTTGGTGGGAATGCAAGCTGGTGCAGCCACTCTGGAAAACTGTATGGAGGTTCCTCAAAAAGTTGAAAATATGATCCAGCAATTGCACTACTGGGTATTTACCCCAAAGATACAAAAGTAGGGATCCGAAGGGCTGATGTTTATAGCAGCAATGTCCACAATAGCCAAACTGTGGAAAGAGCCAAGATGTCCATCGACAGATGAATGGATAAAGAAGAGGTGGTATATATATACAATGGAATATTATGCAGCCATCAAAAGGAATGAGATCTTGCCATTTGCAATGACGTGGATGGAACTGGAGGGTATTATGTTGAGTGAAATAAGTCAAACAGAGAAAGACATGTATCATATGATCTCACTGATATGAGGAATTCTTAATTGCAGGAAACAAACTGAGGGTTGCTGGAGTGGGGGGTGGGGTGGGAGGGATGGGGTGACTGGGTGATAGACACTGGGGAGGCTATGTGCTCTGGTAAGCGCTGTGAATTGTGCAAGACTGTTGAATCTCAGATCTGTGCCTCTGAAACAAATAATGCAATCTATGTTAAGGAAAAAAAAAAAAGAAGAAGAAGAAGGTAGCAGGAGGGGAAGAATGAAGCGGGAGAAATCGGAGGGGTAGACGAACCATGAGAGACGATGGACTTTGAAAAACAAACAGGGTTCTAGAGGGGAGGGGGGTGGGAGGATGGGTTAGCCTGGTGGTGGGTATTGAGGAGGGCACATTCTGCATGGAGCACTGGGTGTTATGCACAAACAATGAATCATGGAACACTTCATCTAAAACTAATGATGTAATGTATGGGGATTAACATAAGAATAAAAAAAAATGCATGGGTGTCTGTGTATTCCATGTATACCATACATCTACAGTATAATTTCAAATATCTGAAAGATCTATGTAGAAAAGACTGACTAGATATGGGTGTATATTTTTGTGAGTGTTGCGTCAGTAGTGATGGGTTTCTTTGGTGGTATTTATTTTCTTTTGAGAATTTTCTATTCTTTTCCAGAATAAAACATAAATATGAATTATTAGAGGACATATTATTTTTAATATCTCTATGTAAACATTGTTTCAAAGGCAAGGTTGCCCCAGATGTCATAGCTTTCTCTGTGGCCGTTGAGCAGGTGCTACTAGGTCTCACGTACATTACAGATCCCACTGACCTTTTCAGAACAGCTACCTTTTCCCCTGAGGAGCAATTTCGAATTCACTGGCCAAATTGCTGCATCTGTTTCTGGAAAAAATCTGGGTGTTTGACTGAACTTGAATCTGTGGGACAGTTTTTCAGAACTGAGTCTTACCTGATGTTCCTCCTTCCTCAAAGGCCCGTTCCTGTTAGAGAAGAGTTGGTGGTTCTGGGGGAAGGAGGCTTGAAGAGTGTCTAAATTCATCAGCAAAAGAACCATAATGTCATCTTCACAGCATTTGAAATTTGGCTTTCTGGCACTTGGCTGAAATGAGCGCAGGCTGGTAGCACTGTAATTTGGCTTCTATCTGGATGTGGTTGCTCTCTTAGGCCACTTAGCTCTGGCAGAGATCAACTTAAATTGTGAAACAGTGAGGAAATGCACAGGTTCCAGTCAACAGCATAATCCCCACATTGTACCAGGCATAATATGCTCCTGCAAGGTGTTTTCCATGACTGAACTTCTTGCCAAAGTGCAAACGCGGCGCAGAATAGCGGGAAACATCTTTAAAAAGGCATGGTATTCATTTCCATTTTTCCTCCTTTCTCCTGCGGGTGGATATATTTCTACTGGGGTCTTTTATGTTCAACTAAATGGTAATTTCTGCAACACAAGGAATGAGTTTATTGCTAAATTAAGTTGCAACACAGTAAAACAAGCTCTTTAACTCCTTTCCTAAATTATTTGATGTAAAAAAAAAAAAAAGGAGAACCTGACTTTGTAATGAGTTGTCTCTTTTTCAAAATACAGAAAGTTTCATTTAAATGTTAAAAAAGTACAGTTGGCATCTTATCTAATTCTGTGGCTTATTAATCTATTAATGTCATTTATTTTGATCACCAAGTTGTTCCAGATTTAACCAGTAGAAAAAAATACATATGGGGAGATAGAGCTGTATGTAGATAATCAGGGGAGATTTTGTCCCTCGGGAGACATTTGGCAGTGCCTGATGACATGTTTGATTTCCACATCCCAGGGTTGGATGTGGAAATCCACGGAGGGATGATGGGAGTGTTTTATTGGCGTCTAATGGGTTGAAGCCAAGAATGCTGCTAAGTGTCCTGTAATATACTCAGAATTATCTGGCCCAAAACGTCAATGGCACCAAGGTAGAGAAACCTTGGTGTGTATAAATAGATGGGGGAATGAGCATGTAAACATGGCACACTGACATCAAGGTGAAGGGTATATGGGAATTTTGTATGGCTTCTGCAACTTTCCTGTAAGTCTAATGTTATTTCAGAATTTTAAAAAGTGTTCAGTGGGTACAGTTGGAGTTTGGGTCTTAATGCCCTAATTAATCTGCATCTTAGAGACAGAAAGTGACTTGTCGTTTGTTGGGAATGTAAGTTGAGCTCAGTCATTGTCCATGATCTCTGGGGCCCCAGTCTTCAGGGCGAGAAGGGAAATTGGCAGAGCTCATGGCCCATGACTGTGTTTGCTTACTCCACCAAGGGAATGCACAACCTGCTTGTTGAGGCCGTATTTAGACAGAGAACTGATGTTTTGCTTCAAGTTCTCTTAGAACCTGGAGTTGGAAGCCATTGATGAAGAACCCACCCCTCTGCACCCAGCCCCTCTGTAGCTGCATTTTGTCCCCAGGCTGCATTATATTGCATATATATATATATATATATATATATATCAGCAAATAATTATTTTTGAGTTTTTTTCATGAGTTTGCACCCTGGTTCCTCCAGTAATATTGTGAAGCTCTGTTTGGGTTTGGAGCCCTGCCTTCTACTATGTTTGTATACTGTAGTGACTAAGAAGAATTCAAGCTCTGGAGAACACCACCTGTTCCACCTCTTACTAGTTGCATGAACCTAGTCACATTATGGAGCCTATCTGTGCCTCAGTTTTCTCAACGGTTAAATGGGGAGAAAAATAGCACCACTTAGTTGAGTTTAAATGAATTAATACATGTAAGCTGGTGGAACAATGGCACATATTAAGACTTCAGTAAAAGTTAGTATTCATTCATTCAATTGTATTAGAATTATTTCTCCCCTCCCCACAAGGGTTCCCTGTCCTCTGTGTTAGGAAGATATAACTGATATGTCCCAGCCATCCAGATGCCTCCTACAGCCTGACTCTGTTTCTTGCCATTTCTGTTTCTTTGACTCAACTCAAATAGTTATTGGGAATCTCCATGTTCTGTGGCAGGCACAGTAATTGGGACTTTTTAATCTTTTATGTCTCTGTTCTTTTCCCATCCCATCCTGTTCTATCCAACTCTCTTCTTCCACCCACTGGGTATTTCCAACAAGCCATACCCTCTACTAAAGGCTTTTTATTATTTCATTTGTTTTTCATAAGAGCCCAGTGTGAGATAGAGGACATTATTCTCATTTTACAATGAAGGAAAATGACATTTGGAGAGGTTAACCAACTTGACTGAGGCCACAGAATTAAGAAGTAGTATGCTTTTTCTTCTACTTTCCCAATAAGGATGTACTTTGAGTGGGGAGAACCCTGCTGTCCAACTAGGGTTAGACTATGATTTAAAGAGTCAATGCCATTCTTCTGTTTCACTTCCTTGCAAATCACTGAGTCTGGAAGAGACCTGCACAGGTGAGCATTTAGCATTTGCCATGCTCCCAGGGCCATGCTAGGTGCTGGAGACATAAATACATGAAACACTTGGTCAATGATCTCAGTTTATTTAGGGTCTCAGTTATCTTTTACTGAGTAATGAAACGCTCCAAAACTTAATGGCTTAAAACAGTGATTTATTGTCTCTCATGATTCTCTAGGTAGGTTGCTTGGACCCACTAGACAGTTCTTCTGTTCCATGTGATGTTGTTTAAAGTCACTTATGTGGCTGCATTTAGCTGGGAGCTTGGCTTGGGGGGTCCAAGATGGCCTCATGCATATGTCTGACAATTGATGCTGGCTGTTGGTTGGGGGCCTCTGTTTCCCTCCACATGGCCTCTCATGCTGCAGGGCGTCTCACCATGGTGTCTCTCCAGTAGAAAAGCCTGGACTTCTTCACATGGTTGTTGGCTTCCAAGATAATAAAAATGGAAGCTACATGGCCTCTTAAGGCCTAGTAATAAAAGCCACAGAACGTCACTTCTGCCACATTCTGAGGCCCAGAGCAAGTCACAGGGCCAGCTTAAGGGATGGGGAAAGAGAGTCTAACTTTTGATGTGAGGCATGGCATAGGAACAAAGGGATGGGAAGGATTGTTGTAGCCATATTGGAAAACAATCCACACAGTCACTGTCCATCTAATTCTTTGCTGATGAGCTGGGTTTTAGAGCTGGAAGGCCCCTTAACCATCAGCCGATTCAACCCCCTACTTTCACAGATGCAGAAATTAAGACCTAGGAAATCAAGCCACTTGGACCAGGCCAGCACACTTAGTGGAGGAGCAAGCGGGGCTTGCCAGGTTGGTGTCGTCAGCTGTGTGTGCCAATCTGTGCTTTGCTTTTCCTCCAACAGAGGATGTCTCTGCTGGGTTCCTCTTTGAATCAAGGCTGTCCCTGCTAAGTTTGGAGACTACAGGGGGTGTAGAAGAAGGAAGGGATCTGTTTTTTCCTCTTCTGAATCTCCCTCCCTCCCTATTCCTGGGCTGGACACCAGGGTCTTTAGTTAGTGCTTTGACCTCATTGACCAGCATTGACCAGACATACCTTCTTCATCATTGCCTCTTCTATACATCGGAACATGAAATGATGCTGGGTTTCACCACATGCATAAAAAGTGGCTGCCCAAACCCTACCAGATGTTATATTATGAAACAACACATTTATGTAATGTGTTATTATACCACAGTGCATTTTTCTAAAATTCACAATTATTTCAGTATGAAATGTGTTGCTTGTTTTGAAATGGAGCAGGTGAGACACAAATTATTGATTTCCCTCAGTGTACCCACAAACCTGAAAATAATTAAGTGGTTCCATTTTCTCGGATCATTATGATGCTACTGTGGATATTTCCAGCCTCCTGGATAGAGGACGGGTATTTATTTTGTAATAAAGACAATATTTGTTGCCAAATATAGTTGTGGGATTCCCCCAGCTCTCATGAGGGTATCTGATTCTTATTGAAGGTTAAGGTAAATAAAAAGTGCAATTCTTAGATTTATGACCCCTTGAATACCATACATTTCCAAAGAAGAACTGGTAGAGACACTCCCTAGGAAAAAAATATTCATTTGATTTTTGATACATTGAATAGATTATAGATTGAATAAAACCCTTTTCCCCATTCTAAGTAGCATTTACTGTTTTGTAAATTAAATAAGTAATATTTGTTTATTATAGAAAATTTAGAAAAGACATAAGTACACAAAGGAGAAAATAAAGATCATCCATAATCTTACCTTATAGTCAAAACCACTATTAACATTTTCATTGTATGTTCTTCCCATCAGAGAGATAGAGGAATAGATCTATAGATTGATAGAGATGGAAAGAGTGAGATATAGCTATACATATAGATATAGGTATTTTTCTCTTAAAAAATTGGATCATACTACACCAAGATAAAAAGCTTTTGCACAGTGAAAGAAACCATTGACAAAACAAAAAGGCAGTCTGCTGAACAGGAGAAGATCTTTGCAGATATATCTGAGAAGGGGTTAATATCCAAAATATATAAAGAAATTATACAACTCAATACCAAAAAACCCAAACAATCCAATTAAAAAATGGGCAGAGGATTGGAGAGACAGTTTTCCAAAAGAGACATACAATGGCCAACGTGAAAAGATGCTCAATATCACTAATCACCAGAGAAATGCAGATCAAAACCACAATGAGATATTACTTTATACCTGACAGAACAGCTAAAATAAAAAACACAAGAAATAACAAATATTGGTGAGGATATGGAGAAAAAAGAATCCTCATGCACTGTTGGTGGGAATGCAAATTGGTACAACCACTGTGAAAACAGTATGGAGGTTCCTCAAAAAATTGGAAACAGAATTACCATAAGATTCAGTAATTCCACTACTGGGTATTTACCCAAAGAAAACAAAAACATTGAAAAGATATATGCACCCTTATGCTTATTGCAGCATTGCTTACAGTAGCCAAGATATGGAAGCAGCCCAAATGTCCATCAATAGATAGATGGATAAAGAAGATGTGGTATATATATATATATACTATAGAATAGAATATATATAATAGAATATATATATATATAATAGAATATTACTCAGCCATGAAAAAGAAGGAAATCTTGCCATTTGCAACAACATGGATGGCCCTAGAGGATATTATGCTAACTGAGAAAAAGATAAAGTCATAAAAAGACAAATACCACATGATTTCACTCATATGTGGAATTTAAGAAACAAAACAAATGACCAAACAGAAAAAAAAGACAAAAAACTGCTCTTAAGTACAGAAAACACACTGGTGGTTGTCAGAGGGGAGGTAGGTGGGGGGGTGGATGAAATAGGTGATGGGGATTAAGATTACACTTACCTTGATGAGCACTGAGTCATGTATGGAAATGTTGAATCATTATTAGTACACCTGAGACTAATATAACACAGTATGTTAATTATACTTCAATTGCAAAAAAATTTTTAATGGGATCTTACTGTCAAATAATTTTGCCACCAGATTTTTTTGTTTTGTTTTGCCTAAATGTGGCAAGACATTTTTTATGTCAATAAATATTCTTCTGTCATACATGGAAGTAAATCCCTCTTGTTTTGACAGGACAGTGATATTGAAGCACTGGTCGGGTGTTTGGAAAATGTCCTGGGTTGCACCTCTCTAGGTAAGTTGCTTCAGATTCCCAAATGTAGTGCTACCTGCTGATTCTAATGGAATATCTGAGGATTAGAAAGCTTGGAAGGAATCTTTTTTTTTTTTTAAGATTTTATTTATTTATTTGACAGAGGGAGCATAAGCAGGGGGAGCAGCAGAGGGAGAAGGAGAAGCAGGCTCCCTGCTGAGCAGGGAGCCCAATGTGGGACTCGATTCCAGGACCCTGGGATCATGACCTGAGCTGAAGGCAGACGCTTAACCGACTGAGCCACCCAGGCACCCCACTTGGAAGGAATCTTACAGATATTTCAGTCTAACCTCTTCATTTTATACAGGAGGAAACTGAGGCCAACAGAAGTTAGAAGTCTGGCCCAGGGCCAGGCAACTCAAAATTTATTACTGTAAGTGACTGGCAGTCTCCAAGGATGAAATGGTTGGAATTCAGTGGTCTGTTGTGATCAAATGGTGGCCTGGCAGCGCATAATAGTAGACTTTCCAGGTTCCCCGGAAGAGGAATCTCCTATCTCACTCTTCTGTAGAAACAGATCGCATTCAGTCAAGTTGCAAGGACCATCACTCTGAAGGTCAGCCAGTCCCTGGAAGCGATTTAGTCTGAAAAACAAAGCTGAAATTTCTTTAGCATTGTCCGTCTCAATAAATGGGACAGCTGTGCTTTTACTATTTCTTAGTTTCTCCTTCTTTTTCTTCAATCTGAAAAAGTCCAACTGTGGAAACTTCTAGCAGTAGACAATAAATTGTCACACCTGACATGGGTAGAAGGACAGAGGATATACAGGCTGAGATTTTTTTCTTTGAAATTCAACTTCGGGTTTTTAAAGTTTTTAACTGCATGACCAAAAGCAATCTCCTCACAGGGAATGGCAGGAATAAAGATCAAGTGCTCAAGTGTGCAAACATTCACCACTATTTTATTAGGAGCTTTATGCACAGTTTATATCCTTTTTGTTGCTTATTCCACGTCTCTGTGTATGAAACCTCGGTCATAAACATAGTTCCTGGGTTTTTTCTCCTGATCATCACCCTACAATCTGTTCCACTGCACATCAGTAACACTTACTGGGTACATTTAACTCCCAAGTATGGATTTGAAGACCAGGAAGGCTTTCCTTTGGCCAAGTCATTTTTCTTCTCCAGACTTTGGATTAGATCAGTAAGATTCAGACTGGGTTCCTTGGGGACCTCCAGGAGCCGACAAGGCTCTGAGCAGCTAGAGAACAGAAACCCATGTCTACACAGCTCATCTGTGCTTCTCCAGAGTCTGACACAGTGTCTGGTGCAGAGGAGGCCCTTAACAGATATTTTTAAATATTTTTAAGAGAAATGAGATGCACACCCTGCTCCTTTACCAGCTTCAACCAAAATAGTTTCACTCTTTTATCTGTTTTATAAATTAGACTTATACATAGGGCTGTGTCTTGAAAAAGATAGATTCCACTGCAAAAAAAGAAACTAACACTGGATCGGAGAGATGATATCTAAATTCCCTTTTAGACTGTATGCTTTTATAAAAATGAGCAATAGAAACATGGAATAAAAAAATGCATTTATCTCTGCCTGGAGCTCCCCTCAAATGGCAGAAAGGGGACAAAGCTGTATAAACTTACAGGACAAAGGGAACAGAAGAGATGGGAGCAGGTGGGAGCTGTTAGCTCATTTGAGAAGCTAGGAAGCAGATGGATGCATGGTGAGCAATTTAGAAGACGGACAAGGTGAAAGCTACATGCCTAAGATGTGTTCAGGTAAGGAGAGCAGCTAAGGGGCAGGCTAGCAGACTCTGAGATGGCGGGGCTCGTGCTTTCGAAATATCTGTCTGGGGAGGTACTCACAGTGGGACCCTCATCCCAGATGAGAATATTAATCTCAGAACTCCGGGCTTCCAGCATTACACAGAAGCCATGAAGAAATCTCCTTGTGCAGTGTTATAGGGATGAGACCGCTCGGGGGCTAGTACCTGTTTTGCTCTAACTACATTTTGGGGGGAGATTCACAGATACCGGAATCACTGTGGCATTAATATATGTCAGAACATTAACAGGATCCGAGGGACAATGTAAACTAAAATGTGTCAGAGTATAAGCCTTGTAACTTAGAAATGAAACCTCTGTGGATTGAGTGAGGCTTTACTTACATTCAGCATCAGCCTATGCACTTTGGAAATGTCCGATTGCTTATGGAGCAGTTAAGCTGTTAAGTATTTCCCACAAATATTTTCAAGAGCTTCTCTGAACCCTCAACAAGAGAGGAAAAACAACAGGTGCAAATGTCCTTTCTGGTTATTCAGACCGCACAAATTTTAACTTTGCAGCCCTGAAAACGTTGTGTGCCGTGGTTTGACCCCAACCCAACCCCAGATTTAGTTTTATTTCTATTTAAAACAGGGGTGGTGATATTTTCCCTGCCTGTATCAATAGGGAGTAGAGAGAATGAATGAGTTAGCATTTGTGTAGCTTCAAGAGATCCTGAATTCAAAGGGACCCTTTTGAATTGCAAGTT
This sequence comes from Mirounga leonina, assembly GCF_011800145.1. NCBI lineage: Eukaryota > Metazoa > Chordata > Mammalia > Carnivora > Phocidae > Mirounga > Mirounga leonina. The sequence goes on from NW_023270268.1 coordinate 27,728,226, forward strand.
GAGTATATTAGTTTCCTCTATACATCCAGGTCATTTTTTTTTTTAAAGATTTTATTTATTCATTTGACACAGAGAGAGACAGCAAGAGAGGGAACACAAGTAGGGGGAGTGGGAGAGGGAGAACCAGGCCTCCCGCCAAGCAGGGAGCCCGATGCGGGGCTCGATCCCAGGACCCTGGCACCATGACCTGAGCCGAAGGCAGACGCTTAACGACTGAGCCACCCAGGAGCCCCCATCCAGGTCATTTTAAAGCCTTTAGATCAGTGGTTCTCCCACTTGAACATGCATCAGAATCACTTAGAGGGCTTATAAAAATGTAGGTCTGGTGCGTGGCCAACAATTTGTATTTCTAACAAGTTCCTAAGCAGTGCTGATGTTTCAGGTCTAGGCCACATTTTGAGAACCATAGCTTTAAAGTCCTTAAGCCCTGAAATTCTTACTGTGCGCCCCACACCAATTTATAGTCCAAACAAAATATTGCTAAAGTATAAAATAAAAATTTTATTTATTAAAATTATAATTTACCTCTAAGCTAAACTGAAAATAGCTCCTTTCTACACTTTTCCCCCTTTATGTGATGCTGTCTGTGTGCTGGGCTATTTGGCACCGTATACAGGAGTTACTGAGCTTCCCTGGAAGCAATATTGTATTTTTGCCTCATCCTCAGCATCTGCATCAGACATTTAGGGAGGTCTGGTGGGCTCAAGGCACTGTATGAGGTTTCAGATGTTGAGACATATTTGGAACATGGTCTCAATCACCAGGTAGGGTCCCGGACAAACCAGGCACAGTTTTGTAACAATACCAGAGAGCACCACTAGGTGCTTCTTTCACACATAGAGTTTGTTGTCCCAAATGGAGGCACCTCATTTCTGAAGCCCTAAATCCCCCCTGAAATTTCCCATGGCATATAAGACACAAGGCCAGTCATGAACAGGATGTTGAGTGATCCCAGGTGGAATTAAGAGAGGGAGGGAGAGAAGAAATTAAAAAGAGAGCAGAAAAGGCCAGAAATCAGGGCCTGGGGGAAATAGCCAAGAATGTAGGCCATTTCACCAAGGGCAGATACATTAAAACATGAAATTTCCATGGTTTAAATGTGTATCCTGCCTTTCTCCCCCTCCCCCGTTCCTTTCTTCCCTACAAATGTTTATGAAGCATGTACAATAAGCCAGATATTACAGAAAATGACGTCCCTGTCTTAATGAGCTCCCAGTGTAGTCAGGGAGGCTGATAATTAGAGGGCACTGTGATGAGGACTACACATACTGTGAACAAGGAAAGTGGAAGACAAGGGTCCACTATGGGGATGCAGCTTGGGGAGGACTTCACAGAGGGTGAGGTTTGTAATTTCTTGTGTCAGTGAGGGCAGTACAAGATCTTTTTTTTTTTTTTAAGATTTACTTATTTGTTTTAGAGCGAGTGAGCGAGAGAGAGAGAATGGGAGGAGGGGCAGAGGGAGAGAGAGAATCTCAAGCAGACTCCTCGCTGAGCTCAGAGCCCAGCTTGGGGCTTGATCCCAGCACCCTGAGATCATGACCTGAGCCGAAATCAAGAGTCAGAAGCTTAACTGACTGAGCCACCCAGGCACCCCAGGGCAGTACAAGATCTTATTCACTGTAGTATTCTCAGAGTCTAACATACAGCCTGGCACACAGTATTTTTTCAATAATCATTTGATGAATGAGTAGAAAGATGAATAGAGTTGACAAGGGGTTGGAGGGGGGTTGTATTCTTTAGAAAGGATCAAACAGCATGAAAGCTCAGAGGTAGGAAACAACTGGGTATATTCATGGAACTATCAAGAAGTTTGGTATTGCTGGAATAAGGTGTGAGAAAGGGATCAGCAAACCTGGCTATGTAGGGCTAAACCCATGAATAATCTTGTATGCCAGGTTAAAGAGCTTGAATTTTATCCTGTGGATTAGGATACCACTGGTTTTTAAGCATGGTCAGAAAAGATTACCTTTAACAAACGATAAGGAGGTAGCTTTGAAAGGAGTGACTTAAGATGGGGAACTGGTTATGGGCTCTCATTACACAGACAATAGGTAGTATTACTATAATAACTGTTCAGGCCCATCACTATTCAGTAAGGACAGAAGATGCCCTCTCACTTCCTTTTCTTTGAACTTAGAAAAGAAAATTCTGTCTCCATATTTCATAGTGACCAGATTATGAATCAAGGCAACATATGAAATTTAACATTTTTAAATGTTTATGAAATTGGCTGTACTTCTAGAGAGAGAAGTCATCAGCAGAATGATATGAGTCCTTGGCAAACTATACTTTTTTTTTTTTTTAAGATTTTATTTATTTAACAGAGAGAGACACAGTGAGAGAGGGAACACAAGCAGGGGGAGTGGGAAAGGGAGAAGCAGGCTTCCTGATGCGGGGCTCAATCCCAGGACCCTGGGATCATGACCTGAGCCGAAGGCAGACGCTTAACGACTGAGCCACCCAGGCGCCCCGGCAAACTATACTTTTATAAGAAGGCTTATTTTGTAGATCCAAACTGGATGTTCTCACAGAAGCAGTTAGAATATAACAGATGCTTCAGAACCTCTCTGCCCATTAAGATCCCCTTAGTGTGTTGTGTTGTCTGATCAGTTTGGCTTTTTGAAAATTGTTACCCCTCAATTCTTCCACTGAACCTTGGTAATAACTATTTATTTTTTTTTTTATTTTTTTTTTTTGGTAATAACTATTTAATCTCTACTAAACAATGTGACTGATCTAGACCAGAGAAGGCATCAGGGCTTCTGATTCCTTTAGAATCTTCCTTTGCTTAAGCTCTTCAAACTCTAAGCTGTTCACTGTAAGGTTGACTGACAGCCATTTAACCTTGCACTATTGTGCTTTTCACCTTGAAAGAAATGAATTTCTCATACTAATTAGAATGATGTCATCATAGTGTTTTATCTTTCCTTCCTGACATACTGAAACCACTACATTTGAGGAGAGGAGGGACATTTTGGACCATAAACCACTTGGATAATTTTGATGCGGATGCACAATGCACAATACCTGTTTGCCATTATACTTTCTGTTTCTGTATTAGGGAAATTTAATAGTTTCTGTAAGTTCTTTAAAACTTGAAAGGATGCAACAGATTCAGAATTAGTGGCAATTTATAGAGAACCTACTATGTGTCTGCTACCATGCCAGACATGGTCATTTAGCAGATGTGTGGTGATGCGACAGGGGTAGGGAAAGGGCTTTGTAATATAAATAAATCCCTAAAACTGTAGTATTACTCATTCTTAGTAGCATACTCTTAGCAAAGAACATTCTGTATATTACTACTATCTAGGAAAAAAGTGCCAGTGATTGAGTTTGCCTAACTAAGAGAGAAACTCAGCAATCATGAATTCTTTTATCACTCATACATTAGGATATCACCAAGTTAATATATGTTGGTTTGTAAGTTCCTTGGGAGCTTCCTTGATATAATCTGAAACCAGCCCCTATGCCTAGGCAGTCAAGGAGAGGCCGAAGAAAGAGGCAGGCCACTCCAAATGGGTAGGTGGCAGGTTTAATAAGCAAGGGAACTTACATATGAGGCTTGTCTTGGGTGGCTGTAAGACGATTAGATCTCTGCAGCCACCTGCCGATGTAGAGGGTTTAACTGGGTTTAGTCACGTATACCAACCATCCAAAAGGTCTCAATACCACAGCATTACCTTAAGGCTGTGTCCTTGGAGCAGTCTGGCCCAGGAAAGGCAAGTGGAATGTACATTCCAGTGACGGGAAGGGAAGGGATGAGCGGCCTCTCATTGCTGGGGTCCGGCTCACTGATCAACCGGCAGTCAGGTCCTCTCAGTGGCCTCCACCAACAGAGTACTTGGTAGAGGAATGGTGTTAGGCCATAATGATATCTTAGGCCTGCATCTTGCCATTAAAGACTTACGATTTCAGAGGAGAACTAAGACAAAAGCCTGAATAACTATACAACAAAAGAGTAAGGATCCAGAAAATGGGGAGATCGCTTTTAGTTGAGGGGGATGGAAGTCATCAAGGAAGCTTCAAGGAGAAGATACGAGATCATTCCTGCCATAGGACAGATTTGGCCAGGAGGAGCTGAAGGCCCCACAAGTGGAAGGGAAAGAAGGAACCCAGAGGCAGGAACAGGCAGCCACAGACAGGCTTTGCTCAGGAACGGTGAGTGGTTCCATTCGGTGTTATTTGCCTGAGTCATCTCACTTGTTAATGTGACATGAACTATCTATGTAGCTAATTTTTATTATTTTTTCTAAAACAAATAAGGTCTCCTTTTCTTTGTAAAAGGTATTTACCAGGGTCTTTAATATCCAGTACCCTTTTGTGTAGAGGGAAATATTCACTACTACTTGCATTTGATTTAAGTTTCAATGTATTGAGCTATATAATTATAAAGATATTACTGCTACCTTTTCTATCTTGTTTTTATAGACTTTAGCTTTCCTGTTTATTCCTTTTAAAGAGACTCTTGTATATGGACTCCTGAATTTTCTTCTAGGATTCTTATTGTCTTATTTTCATAGTTTTTATGCCAGGTGATTTATTCTCTTCCATTTCATTTAAATTCTCCTTTTGTCATATCACAACTCCTGGATATTGTCTGTTTCTGATTCTATTTTGGTCTATTGATCTCGATTCTTTTTTTTTTTTTAAGATTTTTAAAAAATTTATTTGAGAGAGAGAGAGAGAGCATGAGGAGGGGGAGGGGCAGAGGGAGGAGAGGGAGAAGAAGACTCCCCACTGAGCAAGGAGCCAGACGTGGGGCTTGATCCCAGGACCCTGAGATCATGACCTGAGCCGAAGGCAGATGCTTAACCGACTGAGCCACCCTGATCTCGGTTCTTAATCTTCTGTCAGTACCAGAGTGTTCTAATTATACTGCCTTTATGGGATGTGTTAATATCTAATAGGACAATTATCTTCCAATTTTCTTATGTTTTCAAAAGATTCTTATCCTCTGACATTTATTTTCCCACATGGATTTTAAGATCATTTATCCATTTCCAAAGGACACCTTTTTTTCCTACTACTAAGTTCTAAGAATTTAGTAGCACAGCATTTCTAAAGTAACCATATAGCAACACAGTGATTTCAAAACTGGTTTTAAGGTAAATGCAGAAACAGTCTTCATATATTCGTTTCTTCTCCTGACCCTTCATAAAAGTCGGTGCCTATGTTGCTTATCTATGGCTGCATAAAAAGTACTCAAACACTTATTGGCCGAAAACAACAGTACTCATTTACTGTTTTCCATGGTTTCTGTGTCATGAATTTAAAAATGGCTCGGGTGGGTGGTTGTGGCTCAGGGGCCCATGAGGTTATAGTCAGACGTCAGGACCAGTCATCTGAAGGCCGGATGACTCACTCATTCAGCAGCAAGTTGGCGGAGGGCCTCAGTTCCCGCCACATGGGCCTCTTTCAAGGGTGGCTTGGAAGTCCTCAAGGCCACTAATGCTGGACATTGGGCATCATTGCTAGACTTTTGTTCATTGCCACCTTGGGAACCTGGCCATGGCTGCCACTCCTGCCCGGGCCCTGGCTGGATGGACTCCATGTGTCCTCTTCTCACTACCAACTTCAGATACACAGTCTGGGGAGGATGTGTCTCATTGACAGAGGCTGGTCATGTGTCGACACAATGTGCCTACGATAAGGGAGGCTGGAAAAGTGAGTAGCCAGGGTTTTAGCTTCTTTAGTGCGAGCCAGACTCCGTCTCACAAAGTCGAAGATTCTTCCAACAAAGGAAGAAGAATGTGAGGCCAAACATAATAATAAATATCTATTGTAGTAATGAACTTTCTGGTTCTAAGAGATGTGGAGGGAGAGATAGCCTTAAAGTGTTTTGTGGCCACATCTCTTTTGGCTTTCACAGAAGGAGTAGATGATTCAAGGTAATCCTTGTTTGACTTATCTTCTGTGTTGCTGACTGTAGAGGGAGCCATTTGTTTCGGACAGGCACTGTCTAATAAAAGGTGCGACCTTGTCCCGAATGGGGGGCCATGGCCATGCCAGCTGGGGGTGAACTCCACGGAGTGCGTGCCTGCTTGCCGAACCAAGACGCTTGGTCCTGGATCTGCTTAGCTAAGTACTCAACTGAGACCCCAGTTCCACGCCATTCAGCTGACAAGAGGTGGTCAGGACACAGACCCTCTGTCGTCCATCTCAGCCCCAGAAGCAGCTCAGTGATGCTCTTGGTATGTCTGATTGCATGCAGCACAGATGGCCATCGCTGTGCCTTCCTGGGTGAGGTGGCTGCTCCTGGGCCCCTGTCAATGAACACATTCACTTGGCCTTTTGAACTTTAGAGACTACTTGTTCTTTGAAAGGGACAATATTGAGCGGTTCTTTCTGGCAGTAATTATGTCCCAGACCAATTGCTCTGTGAGGCCACTTCTGGCTGGGTCAGTAAAGCCGTGTCCCTGGCAGGGAGGGAGTTTGTCCCTCCATTTGCTAGGACAGAGGGTGTCTTTTCTAGTTCATTTAGAACTACCATCAGGTTATCTATGTGAAAAGTTGGAAATGTGAGTAAGACTGCGTTTAACTACAAATCAATTAGTGTGAGCATTTCCTGGCCCAGAACCATGGTAGGGCACAAAAGGAATATGATTCACAGTTCATATTTTTAAGGAATTTCCAGGTAGTTAGGGGTATGAACATCTCTAGACCAAGTAACTAGAATTGCAGGCAGGAAGTAATGAACATCAATGAGGATGAGTAGGCAGCATCAGACTCACCAGCTCTCTGGGCCCCACCCCCACCTGCTTCAGTAGGTTTGAGGTTGTTGGTCTTGAGAATCTGCATTTTTAACAAGTTCCCAGGTGATGCTGACGCTGCTGGTCCAGGGACTCTGCTTTGAGATCCACTGGGCTAGGATATCAGGAAAAAGGGTGTTTTTACTTCCACCTATGGCTTTATAAAGAAAATGCTGACTTTTGACAAATTTTGAAAAATTGAATCAAGTTTTTAATAAAGGTGCCTCACATTCAATTTTAATATATATTTATGACCCCACTGAAGAGAATGGTATTTACAACCCAGAAAAAAGATTTTCTTTCAACATTTAGGTTATATTAACCTGAAAGAACAAATTATTTTTGACCCAGTAAGTCTTTGTCTAGAAATTTATCTTGAAGAGATAGAGGTGGGTGTAAAGATAAATATATAAAGGTCTTCATGGCAGTGTTGCTTACCATAGTGAAAAACTGGAATAAAAATAAATGCCTATAGGGCGCCTGGGTGGCTCAGTTGGTTAAGCGACTGCCTTCGGCTCAGGTCATGATCCTGGAGTCCCGGGATCAAGTCCCGCATCGGGCTCCCTGCTCGGCAGGGAGTCTGCTTCTCCCTCTGACCCTCCCCCCTCTCATGCTCTCTCTCTCTATCTCATTCTCTCTCAAATAAATAAATAAAATCTTTAAAAAAAAAATAAATGCCTATAATGGAGACTAGTATATTTTCTAGAACAAAGAAGTTCTTTACAGTTTATTAAAAATGATGATGCAGTTATGTATTCATTGGCATGAAAGGTGTTATAAAGTAATCAAGTGTACAGAGCTGTAGTTGATACACACACACGTGTGTGTGTGTGTGTGTGTGTGCATTTGGAAACACCACAGTGTTAGCAGTGGTGTTTAAGCAGCTCTTCCCTTCTGTGGTTTCTAATTTGTCTGCACTGAACATGGATGACTTATGTGATTATTTTCTCCTAAAAGAACAGGGAAGCACTGATGCGTTTACCTTAAGTATATTAGTCAGTCTTGAACCAGCCCAACCTGCCATCACAAAAAAAGCAAGTTTTGTTTCTCAAGCTAGGATTCTCCACATTGACAGCTTAGACTAATTAAACTCCCCAAATACTGGCTTCTGGCCGCACGGGGTAAGCGCAACTGAAGAAGTCGGAGTCTGGCTTCCACAAATCTCTCCTCAACCTGTATCCACATTTAATTGCTTATTAAAAAAACCCAGACACTCTTTTTTTTTTTTTTTCTTTCTTTCTTTTCTTTTTTTTGTACTGATAGGTGCTATTCTTAGAGGCTTCTTCTGGTACATTCAAAAGGAAATGAACATTTGCAAACCCCTGAACTCCTGTTGTTTTTAATCTTCCATACAGTTCAGCTGAGTATTTGTGGTGTGAAATAACCATGTAGTAAAAATAGAAAGTTTATTTCCCATCTTCTGGTATTTATTATCTCCCCTATGAGTAGCGAGTTTTCTTTCCCAAGCTGACCCACTTTTTTCCAACTAATTTAACGTTGGTAGAGACAGTGGGGCGCTCTTGGGGAGTTGCCCTTGTGCAAAGCACTGTGGTGGTTGCCGTGGGGCCGAGGGAGGCGGCGTAAATTCGTCCTGGGCCTCTGCGAACAGCAGAACGCCTTTCTGTGTATCACTGGTTTGAGCTTTACTGGAGCCTTGTGCACAAGCTTCTTGCCCAGGCGAGGAAGCTGAGTCAGTTTTGTAACTTAGCAAACATCACAGAGTCGGGACTCTAAGTGCTCACTTGAATGTGCCCTGGCTCCCTTCCCACTGGAAGCTTCTGGAGGCTGTTCTCTCCCGGACCTTCTTCTTTCCTCCGGACTCCCTCCTTCACCAGCCTCCTCAGGGGCTTGGGCTTGGGCACAGCTGCCACTGACAGCAACAGCTCTCCTAGGTGGCGGCTGCGGACAGTATTCTGAAAGAATTGCTCAAGGGGAGGGGTAAAGGGCTACATCGGTATCTTTACTATTGCTCTTGTTTAATGCTCAACTTGTTCATGTTGCCAAGACAACCACCTCCATGCCCCTGTTTCTCCCCTGTGTCATGGCTAGGGTTCTTCAGGAAGCAGCCTCTGACACGAAGTTGAGTGGGCAGGATGCTTGCTTGGGAGTGCCCTCAGGAGAGCCCTGCGGACAGGAGAGGTGAGGCAGAGGGGGGACGGTGCAGTGATGCAATCCTTACAATCCTGGCCCAAATCCATGGGAGTTCTGGACTTACTAGAATTGTCTGCATGGGCCAAAATGGCCAGGATTTCTACCTCTACCATGGTCAGTCATTAAATGTGGGCCACATGGGAACGGCGTGATCTTGGGCAAGGCAGCTTTCTATGGCGGAGGCAGATCCTGGAAGGGCCGCAGCTGGAGGCTGGCTGGCCGGCCATCTGCAGCGCTCCAGGCAGCTGGGGAACAGCTCCTTCCTTGAAGGGAAATTGGGGTGGTGTGTCACTATCCGTGGGGTGTTGAGGTAACAGTGAAGACAGAGAGCAGCCTGCTTTGCAGATTCTGAGGCAATTTTACTGACATCCTGAGGTCCACTATCATCACGAGAGAAGCTCAAGGAAACAAAGATGAGGGTCAGATAAGCCTCTCAGCAGAGTGGCACAGCTCTCCCACGCCCTACTGGTTCATGGTCCTCCATAATAAGCCCTGAGCCATCGTCTGGAGAGGCAGAGAGATGAGATGACAGGTGTCATGTTCTCCCCAAATTTCAACCTTTGGAGGAGGGGTTTTGTCTGAAAATTTCCTGATTTTTCAAAATCAGCTCATGAAAATCCTTATCTGGATGTGTCATTTCTGTGAGGGATTAGAAAGATCACACATTTGGCAGTCAGGAAGCCACAGTTCTAGTCCTGATTCTGCCTCTTTCCTTATAGCTCTGTGACCTGGAGCAAGCCACACAGCCTCTCTTGGCCTCAGTTTCCCGATCTATAAGATGAGACAAGTTGGCGTGAAGAGGTCTATAGTCACTTCCAGCTCAGAATCGTGAAGCTTCTCCATCGTCTAGGCCAGGAGTTGATAAACTACAGCCCACAGGCCAAATCTGGCTCAATACCTGTTTTTGTAAATAAGATTTTACTGGAACACAGCCATGCTCATTTATTTACCTCTTGTCTATGGCTGTTTTCATGCTACAACGGCAGAGTTGAGTGGTTGCAACAGAGATTGTTTGCCTGCAAGTCTAACGCTACTTGGCTCTTTACAGAAAAAGTTTGTCAGCCCATAGACAAATCTTCCATCATGTGCCACTCTAAAGAGTAGGGGGAACAATGTGGGCCATGAGGACGTGCCTTTGCAATAATTTGGGCCAAGAGGGGCAACTGTATTTCTGGAGTGTTCCTGAGGCACTTGCAAGAAATGGGAGGGTAAAAGATTAGCAGAGAAACATCCTGCACGTACTGTGCACGAAGGGCAGTGTCTGCAAGGATTCCTGAGTAAGCAATGTCCCAGGTGCTTACATGGGCTCTTGTTTGCCAAAATATCCAGCCCTGCAGTCCCTGCATCAGCTCTTTATCACCCACATGGCAGGAGGTTTTGCAGGGAGGGTGAACGCAGGTTTCTGTTTTACCATCAAGGTCATCCATCCAGGCACTGAGCTGGGGGTAGTAAATGAGTAGAGCAAATGTGTAAAGGGAAATTTTGGAGGAAATGAGAGAAGAATCTCTCTCTGCTGGTGAAATGTCAGAATCATCAAGCTGTCACTCCTTCGGGGAAAATAGCTTGGCTGGTAAGAGACCATAGAAATAGCAGGAAGCCCGACAATATTACTCTGATGAGCTGTGCTCTGCACCCTTATGAAACACAGCTCCTAGTTGCCGACTGTCTCTTCATATCGTCTTGTGTTCATCTCACTGTCAAAACATCCCCAGGGGATAGTGTCAAGTGTTCTAATCCTCCTCGTCCTGTGTTGCGCAGGTGGGGAAAGACTTCAGGATGACTTTTTCTGATGTTTCAGAGTGCCTGCCCCATTGATTGTTGGTGCCAGCCATTTGCCTCTTAATATTTGGTCCTTCTGGTTGCTTATCGTTGTTGTTGTTATTAGTATTAGTGTTGCCTTCCCAAGGAAATTCCACCCCCCTGGAGGTCCAGGGAGATGTCTTATACCAGGTCATAGAAGGTTCCAATTGAGAGAAGGCCGATGAAACTGCTTAAATATAATATGAGCAAACTGAGGCTCTGGGAGGTGACCTGAGGGCTATGTAGCCAGTGAGAGTAGAACTAGAACAATAACTCTGGTCCTCTAACTTGAAGGCTAGTGCTTTTCCCGAAGACCCTCAGTACCCCTCTTTGCAGCATGGTGTCTTATGTCAACATACCAAGTAGCACTCCTGGTGATCATCTAGACGGATACCCTGTCTTCCCTAGTAGACTGCAAGCTCTTTCTGGGTTAAGGACCATGGCTACTATTTAAATTACCATTGACTTTAATTCCTACCTTCAAGCATCTAAAATATAATACCTCCCTTAAGAAACTAGAAGAAGATGAGCAAATTAAACCCAAAGCAAGCAGAAGAGAGGAAATAATAAAGACTAGAGTGGAAATAAATGAAATAAAGAATCAATAGAGGACACCAACAAGACCAAAAATCCTTAAAAAGATCAACAGAATTAATAAATCTTTAGCCATAATGTCCAAGAAAATAAGAAAAAAGACTCAAATTCATGAATCAGGAATGAAAGGGGAGACATTACTACTACCCTTAAGGAAATGAAACAGATTATAAGGGCATACTGTGAACAATAGTATGCCAGCAAATTAGATAACTTAGAGGAAATGGACAAATTTGTAGAAAGACACAAATTACCAAAACTGAGTCAAGAACGAAAAATCTGAATGCGCCTATAACATGTAGATTAAATTAGTAAACTAAAAACTTCCAATAGAGAAAAGCTCAGGCCTAGAAGGCTTCACTGGTAAATTCTGCCAAATATTCAAAGAAGAATTAATACCAGTTCTTCACAAGCTCTTCCAAAAAATGGAATATGAGACAACACTTCCCAACTTATTCTATGAGGCCATTCTTTTATATCAAAACCAGACTAAGACATCACAAGAACAAACAAATAAAACTATGAGCCAATATCCATCGTGAATATATGTGCAAAAATCATCAACAAAATACTACTAAAATAATTCCAGCAACATTAAAAAAAAAGGATTATACTTGATGACCAAGTGGGATTTATCCAAAGAATGCAAGGGTCATCTAACATCAGAAAATCAATTAATGAAATAAAACATATGAATAAAGGGCAAAAACGATGTGATCATCTCAATAGATGCAGAAAAAGCATTTGACAAAATCCAACAACCTTTCTTGATAAAGAACACTCAACAAACTAAGAATGGAAAGGAACTTCCTACACCTGATAAAGGGCTTCTATGAACACACCTATAGCTAATTCATACTTAATGGTGTAAGAAAGAATGTTTTCCTCCTAAGAACAGGAACATGACAAAGACTTCATTCACCACTTCCATTTAGCACTGTGCTAGAGGTTCTAGCCGAGGAAATTAGGCAAGGGCAAGAAATGAAAGGCATCCAGATTGGAAAAGAAGAAGTAAAACTATCTCTATTTGCAGATAACATGCTCTTGTACGTAGAAAACCCTAAGAAATTCACTAAAAACTATTAGCACTAATAAGTTAAGCAAGATTGCAGGATACAAGATCAATACACTAAAACCAGTTGTATTTTTATACATAGCAGTGAACATTTCAAAAACGAAATTAAGAAAACAATTCCATCTACAATAGCATCAGGAATAAAATACTTAGGTATAGGCCACTGCTGTGACCAAGATGGCCAGGAGACTCGTTCCTTCCTCAAGGATGCCTGGGCCAAGGAGCTGGTGCTGGTCGCATCCTTCACCATTGGGGTCCTCACTATAATTCTGCCAACCCTCAGCCCTTTCACCAAATATGCTACCATGATCAACCGGGCCACACCCTACAACTATCCATTCCTCCCCCCGCCCCCCAGATGATGGGAACATGTCCAACGCACCCACCCACCCTCAGGATCCCTAGGAACCAAGGTTGGAGTAGCTGAAGAAATGGTGAGCACCTCTGGTGATATGGTCCTCTCACCTGTGGCCCCCTCCCCTGTGGCCAATAAAATGTGAAAAGCGACCCTTCCCCCGCCAAGAAAGAATAAAATACTTAGGTATAAATTTAATATGATACATGCCTTATGCTGAGATGAACTTTGGAGGTACAAAGATGAACAAGGTAAAAAATATTTACAGATTATATATTAAATAAAAGTTTAATATCTGTAATATATAAAGAACTACAGCTCAACAACAAAAATACAAACAATTTAAAAATAGACAAAGGACTTGAATAGATATTTTTTCAAAGAAGATATGTAAATGGCCAATAACCACATGAAAAGTCATTAGGGAAATGCAAATCAAAACCACAATGAGATGCCACCTCACATCCACTAGGATGGCTATAATTTAAAAACCAGAAAATAACAGTGTTGGCGAAGATGTGGAGAACTCACACACTAATAATGGGAAGGTAAAACAGTGTAGCTGCTATGGAAAACAGTTTAATGGCTCCTTAATCAGCTAAATATAGAATTACCATATGACCCAGCAATTCTACTCCTAGATATGTACTCAAAAGCATAGAAAGTGGGTACTCAGATACTTGTATGCCAATGTTTACTGTAGCATTACTCATAATACTCAAAAAGTGGAAACCACTGAAGTGTCCATCAACAGATGAATGGATAAACAAAACGTGATGTATACATACAAAGAATATTATTCGTCCGTAGAAAGGAAGTCCTGCTAATGCCATACATTGATGAACCTTGAAAATAGTATGCTGAGTGAAATAAGCCAGATCCAGAAGGACACATATTGTATGAGTTCATTTACATAAGGTACCTAGAACAGTAAAATTCACAGACGCAGGAAGTGATTAGAGGTTAGTAGGGATTTGGGGAGAGGTGCATGGGGAATTATTTCCTGACTGTAGAGTTTCTGTTTGGGGCGATGCAAAAGTTTTGGAAATAAATAGTGGTGATAGTTGCATATGGCGAATGTACTTATTGCCATTGAATTGTACACTTGAAAATGGATTAAGAAGTTAAAAAAAAAAGATGAACAGGACATAATCTCTGTAGTCAGGGAGCTTACTAACTGGTTAGAAAAGTACAGGGGAGGGGCGCCCGGGTGGCTCAGTTGGTTAAGCATCTGCCTTCGGCTCAGGTCATGATCCCGGGGTCCTGGGATCAAGACCCACATCGGGCTCCCTGCTCCGCGGGAAGCCTGCTTCTCCCTCTGCCTCTGCCTGCTACTCCTCCTGCTTGTGTGCTCTCCCTCCCTCTCTCTCTCTCTCTGTCAAATAAATAAATAATCAAAAAAAAAAAAAAAAAGAAAAGAAAAATATAGGGGAGTGGAGTAACAGATTCATCTCTGTGACTATGAGTATTAGAAAGCAAACCATGGTGGGCAGTGCCTCAGCTGACATCTGGCCCAGTGGCTGCCATAGAGTGGATATGCACTCTGGGAAGGTTCCAGTAGGGTTGCCAACATCTAGGACTGTGGAATAAAACAAGGCCTGGTTTCGAGTTCCGGCTATTTCATGTGTCAGTTGTAATGAACTTGGGTAAGTTACTTACTGTCTCAAAGCTCATTTATTGAAAAATGTACCTACTTCCCAGAACCCTCACATGACATGATTTACAGGTCAGCTGCTCAGCACAGGGCCTGGCACTTGTCTACTAAAAAAGGGTTAGCCATTATTATTGTTGTTGTTGTTAATGCTGATTTGGGATGAATTTGGATAGAAGTAAAGTTTTTAAAAGACCCTAAATCTAAGTACCGAAATACAAGTCCTGTACCTGGTACAGGAACCAAGGATGGAAAGCGGGGGTGAGCCGTGGAAAGATGGGACCCAGGAAAGGAGGATGGCAGAGAGCCGACTGTGACAGGGCCTAGAGGAGAGAGAGGAGAATTTGAGGGAGACAGACCCCAGGCTCAATGACACAAGGGAAGATTGTGGTTGGTTTAAAAGGAAACTCACCAGAACCGCTAAGTGGCATTGGTTTGCTGTTGTGTTTCCCTAGGAATCACAGGTCCTACCTGTTCCAGGGAAGGGCATGATGGGGATGGAAGAAGGAAGCGAGAGCTGAAATTGTTCCAGGTTACATTTCCTGTCACCACCTTCTTTTCAAAATGTCTGGACCTTCCATTTTGAGGCTGACCCGTGGTTTGAGCCATGAGCACAGTGGAATTCTCCATGGTGTGACCATAGTCACTCTCCCTTTATTCTAATGGGGTCACAGTCTCCTTCTAAGGAACACACAACCCACACAGTGAGTAGGTAGAAGGAAGCAGGACATGGCTGCCAATTGATCCCCTGCTCTTCTCTGGCTTGAGGCTGAAGTCAGAGCCACTTAACACCTACGACAGGGCTTTTCCCAGAGGCACACCCGAGTCAAGTATCTTCAGAACTCACCACTGGCGGAATAGACTGGTCAGAGTTGTTTTGTTTTGTTTTTTTGTTTTTGTTTTTTTATGATGTTTTTGTTTTTTTAAGCATCTTCCTTGGCCACTCCTTACGTGTGCCCATATCCACTTTTTAAAAATTATCCTAGGTAGAAGCTTCATTTGATGACTGGTTGCTGGACGTTCTTCTTAGAAACCGATGCTTCCTGTCAGATCCACGATTCTTTAGAAAAAAGATGGAGGTGAAGCAAAAGTGAGGGATAGCCAAAGGTAGACAGTGAGGGGCAGACTTACTCATGGGAGGGTGCACTTCCAACCTGTGGCGGGAAGCTCCTTGGGAAGAGGGTATACAGTTCTCGCAGGAAATTTGTGAATTCATACATGCACCTAACATTATGTGTCTTACACATACGTACTACTTCCAAGGCCATGAACCTTCTGTTGAAATTAATAAAGAGAAGATTAACTTTAGAAAATCAACACAAGGGGGGTGCCTGGGTGGCTCAGATGGTTAAGCATCTGCCTTCGGCTCAGGTCATGATCCCAGGGTCCCGGGATCGAGCCCCGCATCGGGCTCCCTGCTCGGCGGGAGGCCTGCCTCTCCCCCCTCCACTCCCCCTGCCTGTGCTCCTCTCTCACTGTGTCTCTCTCTGTCAAATAAATAAATAAAATCTTTAAAAAAAAAAAAAAGGAAATCAACACAAGGCTTAAGGATTCATCTATTTTTTAAGTCTGAGAAAGCAGAGCTCTAGTACCAGAGCTTCATGGGCCTGCAACCAGTGCAGCTGCATGGTGTCCCAGGCTCAGGAGGGGGCCTTGCACTTGGGGTTTAGTAAAATCCCTAACAATTTTATCTTTGAATTTATGTTTATGAGTGAAGTCTGATGGGACAATGGAACCTATGCTGGGGGCTTGAAGCCTCACTTGCATGCTGCCTCCAGCCACCCCCCGGGAAGATTTCTCCACCACCCACACTCCCTAACTCCCTCCATTCCCTATGGGGGCCTGTGCACAGATAGGGGAGGATCAGGGGCAGGCAGGGTCCTTGAGCCCCTGCAAGGGTCTTCACCCTCCTTGAGAGTATCTATTCCAGTTCCTGAGGGAGAGCACTAAATGCCCCATAAAAAAACACCATGACAGTCCACAAGTAATCAGAAGCAGAAGAAAGTAATCAGCTTTTCTCTTGCTTTTTGAACAGGGGGCCTTGCACTGTCATTTAGCTGTGGGCCCCACAAATTATGTAGCTGGCCTGTCTAAGCTTGTTGGAAATGCAGAATTCCAGACCCTACCCACGCCTACTAAGACAGAATCTACATTTTTAATAAGATCTCTAGGTGATTCATATCACATTGAAGTTTGAGAAGCAGAGTTCTAAAACACACTCGGATTCAGTGACTCTGGGATTCATCTAAGAAGCTGAAGTCTATGATTCTAGCCCAGTCATTTTTATTATGATTGCTAAATGTGTTGTCCTTCTCTTTGACATAAAGCAACTGCTATTCCTGGTGAAAGGTGGGATGGAGAGGAAAAAGCCTGGCCAATAAGAAAAATGAAAAAAGGAATTGCTCTTGAGCATCGAGCTTTGCCAGCGCTGGTACTTGAAATGGTATTTGGCCTGTTCTCTGCTCTGGCTCAAGGCTTAGCATCTTTCCCAGCAATACTGAGAGCCCTACTGAGGGGAATCGTGGCCACAATAAAATAAACTGCAGCTCTTCTGGAAATTTCTTTGACCTTTATTTGCACAAGTCTTCAGGATTTGCCAGCTCTCTGGAAGAGAAGGGAAAGCAGCACCTTCTTTTCTGTCTTGGCAGGACTGGTTTTTGAGCTTGCGTTTTACTTGGTGTGGTGTGGTGATGGTTTTAGGAACTTTTCAGGATCTAGGGAAGATGATTATAAAAAGCAACCAATGAGCACATGAAACGAACCCCCTATGCCATCTCTCCTCCTCACAAAAGCCTTCCTTGGGGAGAAGGAGCTCTCCTGGCCAGAGCTGGTGGGAGGGGAAAGCTGAAATAAAGCTTCTGTCTGACGCCAGGGGAGGCTGAGGCGGGTCTTCCCTCGGGGTGTGGAAGGGGTGATCGCCAGGAGGGAGCCAAAGGGGAGCAATCAGTCACTGGCCATAACTGGTGAAGTATCAGAAAGAGCAGGAGCTTTATAGAGTTCATACCTGTCGAGCCAGTAATTCTGCATCTAGGGATGGAGGCTGAGAAAAGATCGGAGATTCTGACCAAGAGTTAAGCAGGAGAGTATTCATCTCAACGATAGCCATGAGAGCAAGCAGTTCAAAGTGAGATGCATGCCCTCCCAGGGGGTGTACAAAAGAAGGGTGTAGTTGAGGAATACTAGAATTTGCATTTAATTTTTTAAACTTAAAAATATAAGAAGAAAGCTTTGCTAATATGTAATATGAGAACTGGCTCTCACTCCCTCATTTGGTCCCTAAATCAGACAGTCACGTGTTACAAGAGATGGGGTGGGAAGCGTGGGAATGTCCCAACATGGGGCCCTTCTGGGACATAGCAACTACTACGTGGATATAATTTATAAATGAATATTAGGGCGTTCAATGTTTTTTCCTGATGGAGTGTGAGGCACCTTGTGGGGGATGTAAGGAATGCACAAGGAAGATTCTGCCCCAGCTCCGGGAAGGACGGTATGCAAATCCAACTCTGCACGACCCCAGCCCTCTCTCAGGGGCCCTCGTTAGCTTCCTAATGGGAAGTAGTGTGGTTTCAGTTGATGGACTATTTCCTTCCCTTCAATTCCAACATGCCTTGTAGGAGCCTCCAGGGTTTATCAGTAGAAACTGTAGCTTTCTCAGCAGATTTCATAACACTGCAGCTCTCATTAACAACACTTTACCTCCTGAACCCAATTTTGGCCTTCTGCTCTGTTCTGCTGAAGTTCACGGCTGCAGGTGACACCCCCCCACCCCCCAACCGTCAGCATCTTGCTTTCCATTGCAAAAACGCAATGCTCAGGTGTGGGATTAAGATAAAGGGAAAACTAATCTTATTAGAAAAACTGTCTCAGTCATCGGAGCAAATACACCTGCTGAAAGCAACTGCTAAGGGCTCCTCGGGAGTGTTGGCTTTGTCATTGATGCATTTCCTGGAGAGTTTGCTAGTCTAAAGCCCATCTTTTAAATAATGGTGTTCTGTTTAAGGAATCCTTTTGGTGAGAGGCTTGGTCCTAGAATTCCTTGTGCATATTAAAACTATAAATAATCTTGTCATTAGGAATCAATCTCCTTAATGTGCATGTCATAATTGAATTCATCTCTAATTAATGTAGCATTACGTAGTGGCGAAGGTGGATTAACTTCTGTTTTCTGATTGCCCTTGAATGTTGCCTCCAAGTTGCTGGAGTGCTGATGAAGTCCGTAAGTGCTGTGCATTGATGTTTCAGACACAAGGACCGTCACCAGCACAGCTCCAGACATGTCCCCGGGACCAACAGTGTTCACCAGCGCAGTGGCCAGGAGCAAGATGAAACACCTGAGGGAGTAAGTAGCATGTTGCCTGAGCCCTAGGAGAGTGGAGTGTGAGCCTTATTGACAAAGAATGTGATCGTATCATGTAACGCTATTCCTCTTGGTCTTCACAAAAATAACAGCTGTGCTTTTCTAGAAGCAAAGGTGAGTGGAATGTGTAAAAACTCAGTGGGAAAGGCCTGCATCTGGATCGAAAACTCCTGCTGTGGTCTGAATGTGTACCCACACATCCCCCAAATTCATATGTTGAGATTCTAACCTCCAGAGGAGATGGTATTAGTAGGTGGGGTCTTTGGGAAGTGCTTAAATCATTAGGCCTCATGAATGGGGTTAGTGCCTTATAGCAGAGGTTCCAGAGAGCTCCTTAGCCCTTTCTGCCATGTGGAGACACAGGGAGAAGGTGCTGGCTTTGAACAAGGAAGAGGGGGCCCTCACCAGAAGGCGAGCATGCAGGTGCTTTGATCTTGGACTTCCCAGCCTGCAGAACTTCGAGCAACACACTTCTGTTGTTGATAAGCTACCCAGTCTATGGTATTTTATAGCAGCCTGAAAGAATAAAGACAGCACCTGATATAGACTTCTTGGCGAAGAAGAAGTACCCAGCCTCCTAGTCTAAATTCTCCTGTATAATTCATGTCTCTAGATCAGCGGTTGGCAAATTCTCTCTGTGGGGAGCTAGATAGTAGATAGGCTCTGTGGGCCATACAGTTTCGGTCACAATTTCTCAACTCTGCTGTTGTAACACAAAAGCAGCCTTCGGGGCGCCTGGGTGGCTCAGTCGTTAAGCGTCTGCCTTCGGCTCAGGTCATGATCTCAGGGTCCTGGGATCGAGCCCCAGTCTGGCTCCCTCCTCAGTGAAGAGTCTGCTTCTCCCTCTCCTCTACCGCTCCCCCGGCTTGTACGTGCACACTCTGTCTCTCTCTCTCTCTCAAATAAATCAATAAAATCTTTAAAAAAGCAGCCTTAGACAATATATAAATGAGTAAGCATGGCTGTGCTTCAATAAAACATTATTTCAGACTGAAATTTGAATTTTGTATAATTTTCAGGTATCACAAAATATTATTTTGATTTTTTTCAACCACTTAAAAATGTAAAAACAATTCTTAGCTCACGAGATGTACAAAACAAGTGGCAGGCCACAGATTTGGCCTGTGGGCTCTACAGTTTGGAGACCCCTCCTACAGATGTTCCAACTCAGAAACTTTTTTCTAAAATCGACTTCCTGTATTGGTGGTGTTCATGCACAGTTAGGGAAGTTTGGCAAACATTATTTTTCAGTCAATATGCATTTATATTGTTCTTGCAACACCACACATCATCATACAGGTTAATGTTTGACGGCAAAGGAGAAAAAAATGCTGAAAATTATTTCCAAGCGTAAAGCTGGTAATGTGTTTAGATGCCTATTGTTTCAAGTCCTGCTTCTGTCTGAGTGGCCACCTAGTAACAGAGTTACCATGGAAACAAGTGAAGCCCAGGAACTGGAAGTGAGAGGGAGTTTGGACTAAACTTTCTTGCCTCTGCCTCCTTCCCCTTCTCCTTCCTAGGAGGAGATTATGGAAAAGCCTTTGTTAATCTCCCAGTTGATAATCTTCAAAGAAAAGCTACTCAACTATTTCTCCCTTAAAATTTAATAACGTGGAATTGTCAGATTTTTGATCTAAGACTTCATCACTTTTGCAGAGTACACAACATTCCATTTGCTAGCATATTATGAAATGCTTTAACTAATTAAAATGAAAGTCGTTTTGGCAAAATAAATGACAAAGATATGTTCTAGTGATTTCAGTCCTAGTATTTTTTTCTTCCTTCCTTGTTGCTTGACTGAATTTGAATTTGACCAGGTGTTTTCTGGCTCACGTTCTAATGTGGATCAGTGCAGCTTGGGTTCTCTCCCCACGGTTGGTATTGTTTCTTTGGCAGAATAACCTGCCATCCCCTCATATCCCACGTCGCAAAGCCTGTACCATTCCAGAAAAGGCAAAAAGGAAATTGCAGCCACAGGGCTAAGTATCTTTTGAGGATGCTGTGCTTCCTGTTCTAAGACTTAGAACACAGCCAGAAGAGAGGGGATCTTGCCATTCTTGCACAGTAATGTGCTGTGTGCTCTGCGTGTGCACAGCAACTGTTGGGACATGAAGAGCAATGAATGACCTTTATCCCCAGGAACTTACAATGCAGAGAAAGCACCAGACTTCAAAGTGGAAAGCTAAATGGACAACACAATGATTTTGTAATATGAGGTAAGGATTCAGAAAAGCCTCCAAGTGGGACCATGCCCATGCGCCAAATGGAGCAGATGGTGAGAGCTTCGAGGTCAGAAAGGGGAAGTCAGGGAGGTCTCTGAGAGAAGTGGGAACTTGGCCCTGTCCTTAATCGAGAAGTAGGATTTGGAAAGGTAAATCGAAGGGAGGGGAAGCTGGAGGCCAACAGATTTGGAGTCCGTCATGGCTTTACCAATAAATGGTTTTCTGACCTTAGGCAAGTGATCTTCAAAGGTTCTCTTTCCTCATCTGCAAAATGGTCATATTATTGCCACAGTTGGGTCCCTGGGAAGGTAGACTGAGAGGTGGGGATTACTGTGCAGGAGGTTTGTGAGGGAGTGTTCATGAGGCCACCACATGTAGCAAGGAGGGGAAGGAAGTGGACTGGGCACAGGGCCACAATAGGCTGTGACATGGTCTCATTTGAGGCCTCAGTGGATCCTACAGAGAGCTCTGAAGCGGGGATGGCCCTGTAGAACCATCCTGAGTTGGGTCAAGAGGGCCAGGACTTTACGGCCCCCAGTCAACAAGCATTGGATGTGGGCTATCCTGGGAAGGGACTGTGACTGAGCAAGACATTCTTCAGCCAAGGTTCTCCACCAGTGGAGAGTACCTGCAGGGCCTGCTGTAATGAGTGACTGACGTAATGCAGAGAAAACTGATACATACAAGAGGCCTTCTTAAGGAAAAGTCAAGTGTTTTATACCTATCATTAAGGAATAAAGAAGATAGCTTTTTATTCAAAAGAATATAAGGAAGGGAATGCAAGGGATGTATTTTAGGGATACTAACTGCATCGGGTTAATCATGTTAATTTTTTAAAAATTGATTTTGAAAAAGATTAAGCCTATAGAAAAGTTGAAAGAACAGCACAAGAAATATGACATATGCTTCACCTAGATTCACTGGTTGTTAACATTCTGCCACATTTGCATAATCTCTTCCTATCTATCTATATAATGTAGACATGTATTTATATATTATTATAATTGTTATTATTACTGTATCATTTGAGATTAAGTTTTATTCATCATGACTTTTCACACCTAAATATTTAAGTGTGAAACTCCGAAGAATATTGACATTCTCATATATAAGCTCAGTAAATGATTAAATTTAAGATATTTCACACCGATATATATTACATAATATACTAATCAACATTCAAATTTCACTGATTGACCAAATAATGTCCTTTATAGCAATTTTTTTCCTGATCCAGGATACAGACCAGTTTCACACATTTCATATAGTTGTTATGTGTCTTTGGTGCCAGTTCCTTAGTGTTTTGTTATCTTTCATAACATTGACATTTTTGAAGAGTACGGATGGGTTATTTTGTAGGCTGTCCCTCAATTTGGGTTTGTCTCGTATTCCTTTATGATTAGACCTAGGTTTTATATTTTGTATGATATTCTATGTAAGTGATGCTGTGTCCTTCTGAGTTTTTTTTTTTTTAAGATTTATTTATTTATTTGAGAGGGAATCAGAGCAGGGTGGGGGGAGAAGGGCAGAGGGAGAGGGAGAGAGAATCCCAAATAGACTCCATGCTGAGAGCCCAATGTGGGGCTCAATCTCACCACCCGAGGTTACGACCTGAGCCAAAATCAAGAGTCAAATGCTCAACCGACTGCCACCCAGGCGCCCCTCCTTCTGAATTTTTAAAATTTACTTTGGGAAGTTGCAGACATACAAAAGTAGTCAGAAGAGTATAATTAATCCCAATGGATTCATCAGTCAGCTCAACAATTATCAGTTCATGGTAAACCTTGTTCTATCTCTACTCCCAACTATTCTTCCATGTTACTCTTAAGAGAGTCCCATTCACCGTATCTTGTCATCCATTAATTTTTCAGTAGTATGTGAATTTGAACCTGCTCTTTGATATCTCCCTTTTGGATATACATGAGGCATTTCCAAAACTGAACTCCTGATTTCCCTCCCAGATCTGCTCCCTCCACAGCCTTCCCCAGTTTTACATAAGAAAGGTAAGATCTAGGGAAGAACAAACCTTCCAGCTCAGTTATCAGTACCTCTCCAGGCTTACTGTGTGATGTTTTAAGGGTATCATGCAATCATCTCCTACTGTGAGAAAGCGAAGCTAAGGAAATTGGGGAGTAACACACGTGGTGATCCTAATGCTATGTTTCTTCAAGTTCTCCCAGCTGGGAGACCCCAAGGCTTAGTGAGCATTCATACATGCAGCGCCAGGCATAGAGCAGACCCTAGGATAGTGGTCAGGAGGGGAAAGGTATGGGGCAGGGAGACAGCAACTGCTGGAGTTTATATCCCTGCTTATTATTACTAGTGTGCATCCTTGGACGAATTACCCAGCCTCCTTGTGCCTGAGAGTTCTCATCTGTAAAGAAGAGCCAATAGTGGTTCCTACTTCGTGGGGTTGTTGTGAGGTGATGTCATGTTGAGATCATGAAGGTATGAATTGCACTTAGGATGGTTTGTGGCACATAGTAAGTGCTCAATAAATGTTAACAACTTATAATAAGACTCTCAATATACATGTGGTTAGTTCCTCTTGAAAAGCCCCAAGTGAAGTATCCGAAGGTATTGGCATGTGTTAGTCTGCTACGTGATGTTTTATACCTAAGGGCATCTGTGGGCGAAGAAGCTGTGAAGATATTTATATAGTGGGGTTTTTTTTAAGCATGCAAAAAGAAGTGCCAGTTCCCTGGGAAAGTGTCATGAAGTTGTTGAATATAAAAACCAGCCATTTACCATCATCCTCCAACTCTCAGTTTCCTGTCACAGCTACTTCTTACTCCTGCTGGGAGACCACTCCACAGATGAAACTCCCTGCTGGGGGCACAGGCAACACTGGGCTCTCAGCAGCTGTCGGGTGGTGCCACTCAGAGTCAGCAGAATCACAAGAAATCAGTATTGACTTCCTTTCTGACTAAGTAATTTCCATGCACATTTGAAGAGAGGTTGCTATTCATATATGATGATGGTTGGATGGTTGCATGGTTGGATGGATGGATGGATGGATAAATGGATGGGCCTTTGTGGCTTCATAGGCCACTGTGGCTTCATGGGCCTCCTGAAGCTTCTACCCTCAGGGCAGGGGTTTTGGGATTTCTGTTGACAAGTTTTCTTTGCAACCATTAGCTGGATTCGATTCCAGGCCTGGCTCCAGAATGGTCCAGTTGGTCAGCTTTCAGCTCTGAGGATAGTAAGTGACACACTGTTGCAAAGGGATTTGTCCTTTAACACATACAGGCCAAGACACTGTATCATGCCACAAAGGTGTTTTTCAACCTGAATGAATAGTTCTCCTGGCCTGTATATATCAAGTAATCTGACTAGAGTCCTTGGCTTTGCTGCTTAAAGTGTGCTCCATAGACCAACAGCATCGACATCATCTAGAAGCTTCTGAGAAATGCAGAATCTCTGCCCTCACCCCTCCTAAATTAGAATCTGCATTTTAATAAGTTCTCTGGAGATTCATATACGTATTAAATTTTGAGAAGCACTAAGTCTAAAGGATTTCACACTGGGGGGAGTTTCTTACCAGAGTATGAATTGGGATCAATCTTAATAAAAGCCAAATATAATATAAAATATATTTATGTTTTTAAGGCCTCAGTTTTTTAGACTTTTTTTTACTTGTCTCCTATTTTATTAAGGAAGGTATAATTTATATCTAATAAAACTCACCTTTTTTAGTATACAGTTCTATGAAATTTGACAAATGTGTAACAAGAAAATTCTATCAATTATTAGTATGTAGTTCTATCAATTTTGATAAGTGCCTATAGTCATATAACCATCACTGCAGTCAAGATTATGGAACAGTTTCTATAGAAGATTATAGAACCTCCAAAAATTCCTTGTGCTTCCTCTTTATAACCCATCTCTCCCATCCTACCTTGCTCCTGGCAACCATTGATCCATTTTCTGCCCCTATAGGAGTTTTATCTTTTCCAGAATATCATAGAAGTGGGCTCATCACTTAGTATCATAGGCCCCCATTGTAACTGGATGGTAGTTGTGCATATGGATCTAGATCTATGCATAATTATATGTTAGACCCTTGTAGTAGTTCTGAATTCCTTTTTTCCCCATAGAATTGTCACAAGGAGAGCCAGGTTTGGGCTATAGTTTCAGACACCTCATGAGCAGTTGTCCTGAAGGTTTGTGGACCCACTAAGCCTGCTATTAGAGGGACTCACTACCCAGGATATTGTGAAGATGAACTTCTGGTTTCCCTGTCAGGGACTCCTCAGGTTCTTGCCATGGCCAAGAGGCCTTAATGCCCGGGAACCATGGGGGAGGACTGGACTCTACTGTCCTGCTCAGCAGGACAAAGTTCTAGGGATGGGATCCACCTCACTAAGACTCAGCCTGAGAATGGGTACCCATGGAGAAAGCCTAAGGTTCTCAGGAAGCTTCTGAGCCCACTTCTCCAGTTGGAAAGTCAATGCCCTGAAAAACATTTGGGACCTAAGAAATCTTCTTGATGAGAGGGATGGCAGCTCTTTGTGACCACAACTCTGAATCACCTCTACATTGACAATTCATGCACAGGGCACAGGAGAAACAAAATATTTGCTGTGTGGACGTGTGTCTCCTCTTTGGAAAATACAATGATACATATATCAGGCTTCTTGATGTTGTCCACAGCTCACTGATGCTCTGGGGTTTTAGGTTTTTTGTTTGTTTGTTTGTTTGTTTGAGGCCTTTTTTCCTCTCTCTCTGTTTCATTTTAGTTTCTATGGCTCTGTCTTCAACTTAACTAGTCTTTTCCTCTGCAACGTCTTATCTGCTGTTAATCCCAATCAGTGTATTTTTCACCTGAAACATTGCTGTTTTCTTCTCTAGAAGTTTGGTTTGAGTCTTTTCTAATATATATATATCTTTCTTTTTTTAAAAAAGATTTTTTATTTATTTATCTGAGAGAGAGAATGGGAGACAGAGAGCATGAGAGGGGGAGGATCAGAGGGAGAGGCAGACTCCCCGCTGAGCAGGGAGTCTGATGCGGGACTCGATCCCGGGACTCCAGGACCATGACCTGAGCCGAAGGCAGTTGCTTAACCAACTGAGCCACCCAGGCGCCCCTATATATATATCTTTCATGTCTTTGATTAACATAGTCAATATTTCCTCCAGCTACTTGAACAAGTAGAATATGGTTTAATTATT
This sequence comes from Mirounga leonina, assembly GCF_011800145.1. Lineage (NCBI taxonomy): Eukaryota > Metazoa > Chordata > Mammalia > Carnivora > Phocidae > Mirounga > Mirounga leonina. The sequence goes on from NW_023270268.1 coordinate 27,754,358, forward strand.
TTAATGTCCTCGTCTGCTAATTCTAATATCTGTGTCATTTCTGGGTTGGTTTTGATTGATTGATTTTTTTCTCCTAATTATAGGTAATATCTCTCTACTTCCTGGTATTCCAGGTGATGTTTGACTGAATGTCTGGCATTGTGAGTTTTACTTTGTTGTTGCTGGTTATTTTTGTATTCCAACAAGCAGTCTTGAACTTTGTTTAGGATTCAGTTAAGTTACTGGGAAACACTTTGATACACTTGGGTCTTACTTCTGAGCTTTGTCGTGTAGGACCAGGGCAGCCTTAAAGCTATGGCTGATTATTGCCCATTACTGAGGTGAGACCCTTCTGTATACTCTACCTAATGGCCAGTGAATTGTCAGGTTTAATAATAAAGGACAGTTTGGCAGGTGTGAAGAGGCACTATTCCTGGTCCTGTGTGAGCTCCAAGTACTTTTCTCTTTATAACTCTTCTGCATGGTTCTTTCCTTCGCCTCAGTAATTTCCTCACATGCATGCAACCCATCTATATTTAGCTGAATCATTAGTCTCTGTATGGGTATATAAAAGTTTATTTGTTTCAAATATTTAGAAACTGCTTTTGTTTTATTACTTTTGTTTTTTAATTATGCAAAGTGATTCCATGGGTCCAAAGTCAAATCCATAAAAAAGTATATTTAAAGAAGATAGCTTCTATCCTTGATCCCTTACCCTATTCTCTCCCTTCCCCAAGAGAGAATAATCTAAAAAAAAATTTATGGATCATCCTTCCATTTGAAAAATAAAGGCATCCTATCTCTCACTTCTTAAGAAATCGGTAGCACATTATACACACTTTTGTCTGCTTCACTTAGCAATATATCCTGGAGATTACTTCATAGTAGTGTGTAGCCATAGACTTCATTCCTTTTCACAGCTTCTGTGGTCTCCTTTGTGTGGACGGACTGTTGTTCATTCACCCTGCCCCCTAGATGGATGTACGGATTTTTCCAACTTTAGCTATTAGAAATAGCACCAAAATGAATAACCTGTGCATTCAGCTTTTTTGTTTTATTTCCAGTTTATCTTTGAGGTAGATTTCTAGCGGTGGGATTGCTTGATCAAAGGGTAAATGCATATATAATTCTTGTAGGCATTTCCGAGTGCCTTTTTGCATTCCAGCCAGCAATGTAGGAAAATGCCTACTCTTTGGTTTCCCCACAGAGTATGTTATCAAACTTTCGGATTTTATGTTTTCTATTATCTTCCCCTCTTTCTCTCCCCCCACTCTGCCTCCTTCTCTCCCTCCCTCCCTCTCTCTGTCTCTCTTATAAATGTAGTCTTTTATTGTGGGGTCTATTTAACTTTGCTTTTGGTATATTTTTTGGAATTTAGGAAGTTTATTTTCATCTCTGTCAGCAAACACACTTGAGAGTCAAGTTCAGAAAATGTCTCAAAGTCTAGATTTGGAGTGGAAGGGAAGAAGCCTCTTTGGCCTCAGGGTTCAGCTGAGCTTTCCAACCCAGTTTCCCCAGAAACATTGTGTATTGGGAGACAAATGGTATTGCTCACATGGATTAACAAAAAGTGATGTGTGTGTGTGTGTGTGTATGTTGGGGGGGGTGGTTAGCCATTTAGCCAGTGATGTTTGTGTGAATTATCTTAATGAGGTGAAGAAATCCATGGTGCCCTAACTCCCTAACATGTAGGAAGAGCACTTTCTAGGCCTGTTGACCTTGGTGTCAGTGGTCTTAGTTGCAACCAGCTGGAGTCAGTGTGGTGATGTGCAGCATCTTGCCCAAATGGGCGTTGCTCTCCTATAAGTGGGCAGTGAGCAGATAGTCTTTGTTGAGGAAGATGGGAAGCAAGGTGGTTCTGACAGAGCTGCCTAGTGCCTGGTGTGTTTAGTGGGATGCACTCGCGACTTACCCGTGTGGCATGCCCGACACAGCGCTTGCCGCTTCGATGCTCAACACTGGTTTGTGTATTTGTGTGTGTGCATCACAGAGGCCTGTCCTTGGCCAGAGGGCACTAGATCTTGTGTTAGCTGCTGCGGTTGCAGGGCGTTCTTTGAGTGCTGCAGGGCTGTGATGAGTTTCCTACAGATTCCATCCTTGAGCTCTCATGTCAGCTGTTTGGAAAGGTCTGGGCAAGGTCAGAGCACAGCCCTGCCGAGTGCTGTGATGAGGGCTGAAGGCAACTATTTAGAGGCTGCAGAAGGCACGAGGAGGTTCTATAGTAACATTGAGGTCAAACATAGTAATTGGCTCAGTCTCAGCTAGCTGGCTCAGAAGTTCTTGAAATTTTTCTTTCATTTTCAATCACAGGAAGACCTTGACCGAGGAAGGTCAAACTGAAGATGAGAAGCCCATGACCTTTATTGTCCTTCTTTTTTTTTTTTTTTAAGATTTTATTTATTTATTTGACAGAGAGAGAGACACACAGTGAGAGAGGGAACACAAGCAGGGGGAGTGGGAGAGGGAGAAGCAGGCCTCCCGCCGAGCAGGGAGCCCGATGCGGGGCTCGATCCCAGGACCCTGGGATCATGACCTGAGCCGAAGGCAGACACTTAACGACTAAGCCACCCAGGTGTCCCTATTGTCCTTCTTGTTAACCTGATATACGGCTCATGGTGCAGTAGCAATTACTTGGAAAAATGATGGTGGAGCATTAAGCACTTGCTAAAAATGCTTCCAAGATGGAGTTGCAGGAGGTTTGTAATAGTATCAGCTCAGGTTCTGAATTGGACCAAAGCCATAGCCATGTTTTTGTGAAGGGAAGCTTGCTTTCAATGCACAGAGGAGGTGTGATAAGGGGAGTGTGCTAAGACAGACAGACACCCTCCACCACATACAGCTCTCACCACATACCTGGGAGATGGCAAGACTCTCCATTTTGTAAGTAAAGAGGTTGTACTTCAGGAGGTTAAGAAACTTCCCCATGGTCACACAGCTAGTAAGTGGCAAGGCTACGTTTGGAATAGAAGTATGGTTAATCCCAAAACTAGTGCCGCTAACCACAACCAGAGTTGGATGGTGACAGTGGGAGCCAAGTGACACAAAAGCCTGGGTCCCATCAGGAACTCTAAAGGCGCCTTTTAATTACCACGAGCCTTCCACATGCCTGGTGTCCTATTCTGGAATCTACTTGTTCTCACTTTGTAGTAACAAGTACTTGCCACCCCACTTTGAGAATCCGTAGCTACAGAAAGGCCAAAGCTGGCTTCCAGGCTCGGTCTGCCACTATCAAATCCTAGGCCCCCTCCCATGCCTTTCTGAGTTGGTGGGTGTTTGAGATTTGTATTTTGACAGCATCTCATCCTCCCAGCCCAGGCTTCTCCTTTGTCAAATATATTTAATACGAAGTCTTTCAGGAGTTCCAAGTGCTTTATGAATAAAGCTCATTCTATCTCATTGACTGAAATAACCTTTCAGTGGAGAAACAGATGAAGTGAGGTTCTCCTCTCCGCTTTCCAAATCTCATTGAAGAGGTATTAGTCATCCTTCTAGCAGTCCCGCTCTTTAATGAAAGGTCAGTGTCAGGCAGAAGGAATTGCCGATTGAAGCCACCGTTTCAATTTAAGAACAACAAACAAAGACTTGTCTGTAAGGGAGGCCCGATGACCAGCAAATGAGGGCTTCTTGTCCAGACAGCAGTGGTTTCAAATTTACATACAAGGTTTAAGAGAGTCTTTACAGGGCGCCTGGGTGGCTCAGTTGGTTAAGCGACTGCCTTCGGCTCAGGTCATGATTCTGGAGTCCCAGGATTGAGTCCCGCATCGGGCTCCCTGCTCGGCAGGGAGTCTGCTTCCCCCTCTGACCCTCCTCCCTCTTGTGCTCTCTCTCTCTCATTCTCTCTCTCTCAAATAAATAAATAAAATCTTTTTTTTTAAAAAAAAGATAACTTTGAAGAAACAGAGCCTATTCAGGGGAGGAAAAAAGTTTTTTGATTATCAAAGTTCTCAGATGGATATTACATCATTGAAAGAAGAAAAGAATGTATTTATCAAAAGGGATTTAGGGGCACCTGGCTGGCTCAGTTGGTTAAGCGACTGCCTTCAGCTCAGGTCATGATCCTGGAGTCCCTGGATCGAGTCCCGCATCGGGCTCCCTGCTCGGCGGGGAGTCTGCTTCTCCCTCCGACCCTCCTCCCTCTCATGCTCTCTCTCTCTCATTCTCTCTCTCAAATAAATAAATAAGATCTTTAAAAAAAAAAAAAAGAGAGTCTTTACAGAGCTGGTCAGACTTCTTACTTAGCTGTCTCAAGGTCTACAATCCATTGATTGTGTTTTTCTTAAGAGTCTGTTATGTGAGGCACTGAGGGCCGTAAGACACAAGGCAAGGGAGACACCTTACACCCTCACTAGGGAGACTGGACACTTGAAGTATGGTTCACAAGACGGGAGAATGTCAGGTGCTACCTGAGTGGAGCCAACAACCAGGAAGTTCAGAGGAGGGGCCCATCTCTTCCAAAGGGTTGGACAGGTCCGTGCACTGCTCAGAGGATGCCTTCTCCCTCACATGGACCTGTTACATCTACTTCCCTGCCCAGGAACTACTGAGCCCCTTTCTATGAAGGTAAAGCCCCTCATCTCTGCTAACCCACATGTCAGCCAGTTTGTTCCTGCCTCTTAGGTCTGGGCAACTTTGGCTTAAGCCCTAAGTCCACATCCCATGATAGTTCACAGCCCTTCCTGGGAGTTCTGCAAATCCCTACAAGTTATGAATATCTCATCTTCTGTCTCCATTGTCCCCTTTCTGTGCCATATTGGTCTAGCTGAAAATCTAGTCTCTTTGTCCATTTTCCCCAATACTCCTACTAAACCAAATCATCTGTGAGGGCGCTAGACTTTTTTGAAGATCTGAAAGCCAGTGATAAAGGCGTCGTGTCACAAAGACTTAAGCAACTTCCAACTAGTCACGTAGGCATCCCTGTTCATAGAGAAGTGCTCTTTAGTCCCTGTTGCAGGTATACTCACCAGAAAGCAGGTTCTGAGATCATTTTCCTGCAGAAAGTTTCCGGCACTGGGGCTGGCTCTCTGGGTCCATACATGCTGGGGGAGAGAAGGAAGTCGGACTGGGCAGAGGGAGAGAGGTTGAGCCTGTGGTACTGTCTCAGCAAGGCCTCGTTGACCAGATGGGATGTGCAGAAGCTGGGATGACCCTGCAAAGTTGCCCCAAGTTGACGGGAGGGGGCTGAGCTTGAGAGCCCCGCTCCTGCCAGTCACTGGCTGCAGGACCAGGGCTGTTCCCCAGTTGGGCTGTGAGCTCAGGGCTCCCTGCCAGGGCCACTCCCCAAAGCTGGGGATCTTGGGGTATAGCCCAAAGTCCACTATCCTCCCAGAGTTCTCCAGCCCCAGCTTCGCTCCAGTTTTCCAGCATTTTTATTTATTTATTTATTTTTGCTTTCATCCCTTTCTTAGGAGCAAAATAAAATGTTCTCATGCCAGACACTTTGGCCATTCCTCTACTTCTTGGGCTTTTGCTCACATCTATGCCTTCAGAATCTCACCCTCCCTGAAAAAAATCTTCTCTAGGTATTTTTTCTCAATACTCTGTGTGTGTGTGTGTGTGTGTGCGCGTGCATGTGTGTACCAGCTGACACTTAACACATGTGCACCCAAATTCCATTTGTTCCATTTCAGTAACAGCAAGAAGCATCATAGGTAAATCGCTGTAATGCGTGGGGGTGGATTTTAGGATTTGAACAATCTGAATTTACAACTTGGCTCCTCTTCTTACTCTGTAGTCTGAGACAAGTCCTTTTGCCTCTCCAAGACTTGGTTTCTTCACCTGTAAGATGGAGAAATAATTCACATAGGTACTAAATATCATTCTATTTAGTCCTGAGTGGGCACCCAGTAAATGCTCTCCTCTCTTTTCACACCTCTTTCTGGATCCTTTCAAAGGCCACTCTACAGGCCCCTGACTTTATGAGTTGGTGTCTAATTGGCTATGAAGTGATTATTCTGTTATTTTTTTTCCCTACATAAAATTGAAATCCTGCATTCCAAGCAAACAATGCTAAAGAGGGCCCTTTAGCTATTGTCAGCTGCAAAACAGATGTCCAAGTCTGGGGAGTAGGGACCAGGTCGGGGCACAAGTTCAAGGACTACTTAGGTAAGAAGCATCAAAGCTTCAGTCTGCCTAGTATCCCTTGTTGACTCTTCCTTGCTCACGTACTTTTTCCCTTTTAGAGCCATAGATCGAATATGTTACATGTCTTTGATTTCCATTATAGTAAATTTGTCCTTTTCCCAGCTTGGGCAATGCACATTACTTCGAAACAATCAAGCACACCTAGGATAAAACTATAATAAATTAACACAGCTGTTCTATATTATTTTGAAATATCTACAATCTGTTTGATGCTGGAAACCCTCAACACCACCAGGCACCGCAGGTTAAGCAGGAAGTCACGTATTTATTGCTGTATTTGTTTTCAGTTTGCCAAATTAGAAAAAGAAAGCATCCAACCTGACCTTTTCAATTCCCAGCCATGGAACAAGCTGTCACAGCTGGGCTCCCAAATCACAGGACCTTAGGAAGAAGGCAGGCTCCTCCTGACAGTACAGTATGAAGATATTTGCAAAGAAATAATCTAAATGCTATTTCCAACTCTTGATAAGATGGCAGAGTCAGGGAGTCGCAGCTGTCCTTCCTTAAGCCCCTCTGGCTGGGAGGGGCACAGGCGACCTTGTCACCGTTGTGTAACCTACGTGAGCCAAGGCAATAGCCAGAAGCACTCTGGGTGGAGTCGGATACAGAATAATGGGCAAACCTTAGGAAAATTGGAAGAATACCAGAGTCATGGTGTTTTCGACTCCATATGAAAGCAGTGTTTTCTGCGCACCTGTGCCGTGGGAACTAGCTGGGTGGGCATGGGGGCAGGGTGCTCCTGGGTGAGGCCCCAGCTTGTCTCCTGCCACTGCAGTGCTGCCCAGTTCTCAGCAGCGCCACCCGGCACCGGATGCGGGAGCCCCAGGACACCTTGTCGTCGTGCACCCAGACTCCGGCGAGTCTGCCCACCTCGATAAGAGCAGATAAGTGCTCACTGGAGAAACCAGGGCCTTCTTCGTCTACTTCTTATCCTGCACCTCCTATTTCAGGATCACAGATCGCCTCCCCGGTTACATCAGGTTCCAGGAAATATGAACCAAACGTTCAATAAGCAAGTGTTAGCCCCTGTTGTCTTCAGTGGCATCCACTGAGCCCCTGGTATTTGCAGAGAATAATGAAGAGAGAAATAAAAGACAGTCTTTGCCTTTGAGAGACTGAAAATCTACTTTACTGAAAAATTTATTCTCTAACTCTTTGTCAAAAGGATTTGAAAATGGAATTACCAGTTGACGCATATGAATAGCATGCTTTGCTGATCACAGCTTACCTCTAATACCTGAGAGACGTTTATTTAATCCATTCTCACATTGTGTGTAATATACAATACGACTTACAGAATAACATATATTGAAAAAGCAGATCAGAGACAGAGTGAGGAAGTGACTCTGTGAGGCCCGGTCGCTGTGGCTGAGTGTGTAGTGTGGCCCTGAGCTGCCAGAAAGTCAAGTTGAAAGAGGGAAATATGATACAATTCCTAGCTCTCATTATCAGGAATGTGAATGTGGGTCCTTATGGAAGACAGGGCTCCTCACTTGGGGTTTTATACATGGCACATGGATAAACTCCTACCCTCAACAATCCTTCTGCAGGAAATGCAGACGTGAATTGTATAACGGTGGCTTCTTTGGTAAAATAAAAAGCCATTTGATGATGAACTAAGCCGTGTAGTTTCCTAGGGGTCTAACTCTAAAGGTAAAAGTTGGAGCGCCTGGGTGGCTCAGTTGTTAAGCGTCTGCCTTCGGCTCTGGTCATGATTCCGGGTCCTGGGGTCGAGCCCCGCATCGGGCTCCCTGCTCTGTGGGGAAGCCTGCTTCTCCCTCTCCTCCTCCCCCTGCTTGTATCCCCTCTCTCGCTGTGTCTCTCTCTGTCAAATAAATAAATAAAATCTTAAAAAAAAAAAGGTAAAAGTTGGCTTACCTAGAGAATTTACAATCTGTTGATTTTAATGAGAATTAAATGTTTGCTTCTCATTGTTTAAATTAAAAATATGTGACCCGTGGGGCGCCTGGGTGGCTCAGTTGGTTAGGCGACTGCCTTCGGCTCAGGTCATGATCCTGGAGTCCCGGGATCGAGTCCCACATCAGGCTCCCTGCTCAGCAGGGAGTCTGCTTCTCCCTCTGACCCTCCTCCCTCTCATGCTCTCTGTCTCTCATTCTCTCTCTCGCAAATAAATAAAATCTTAAAAATATATATATATATATGTGACCCTTGAAGAAAGGATGAGAACAAAACTTAAGGCAGATTTTAATTTAAATTCTCTGTGAATAAATGACAGGGATGCCCTTGGCTGATTTGATGAGTATGTTTCCCTAGGACCATGCATTAATTAACTAATAGGGTTTTGACTTTCTATTTTTATGGTCAACTCCTAATCAAGGAGTGTTAACGCACAATCACTATTATAGATGGTCTAAGAAAAGCAGGACACAGAATAACATCCACTAGAACTTAACGTGGAGCTTCTTCAGCCTCTGATCAGGAGTTCTGCTCAGTTGGTTTGCCCGTGTACTGGCAGTCGAATCTTATCCATAATAGCCAGGAAAATCTTACTGTAATAAAACACACAGGTGTTTCTTAACTCAGAACTCTTTAAAAATATCTTAAGGATTTTTTCAGTGTGATCATCCTCTGGCATGTGAACAATTTGTGAACACAAACTATAAGAACAAATTCTGATGGCTAAGTGAAAGAGGATGAGAGAGAATGAGCACAGTAAACTCCCATCTCCTTCTCTAAGAACTGGGGATTACCCTTTTACAGTGACTCTTCCAGGCTGGTCTAGATTTTTCTTCTTATATGGTACACATTTTGCTAGTAGTCTTCTGCCCTGTCTCACTCTATTCTGGACTAGGATGACCTACTTTTTGTATCAGGGCCCTTTTATAATTTGCAAAAGTTATTTATTCTTGCACCTGAGGATTCTCAAGATTCCATTTAAGCGCTCTCTTTGTTGGCTGTTTTTTAATAACTCATGCACCCTCTAATGCATTCTGTCAAATGCTAGGTGCTACTTAATTCCCCTTGTTTGCTCGGCCTGTAGCTCTCTCTGATATCAGGATTCCTGTTCTCTGCATGAATATTCTACCTGCCATGGTATTGGGAAAACCATATTAAGACTAATTGGAAGACACTCTTTCCCAATCTTTTCCCAACACTTTTCCCAAACTTTGGGAAAAACCAAAGTAACACAAGGTGGGCCCTGAAGTTGAAGTTGTTACTTAGTTTATTTAAAAAGAAGAAGTCATTGGCATTGGCATAAAAAGAGTCATTTCCTAGTTGAGATCCAGGCTAGAGTGGGTCTGCCACCGTCAGAGGCGTGGGCACCATGACACTCACTGTGAGTCACCATAAAATGACCTCCTCTCCCCCTGCCTGCAATAACGCAGGAAGGTGTTCTCATTAAACACAACTCCCACACAATGACGTTTCGTTCCCCCTAAAATCACACCAAGATTCTTCAGAGGCTGGGACATTTGGATACAAGACAAATGCCTTCTAATTTTGTTTTTCGTGACACTATTATCTGCCTAAGTGGAAGACCAGATAGTGAGTAAATTAACTTAGGGGATGAACCTTTTGCCAGACAGCCTGAAGAACGCTACAGAGAAAAGACTTTGTGGTCAGAAGTGTGAGGGTGAAATACTGAAATCTGAAAGGCAGATATGATTGTACGATTTCCTTATTGCATTCTGTCCATAGGAAAAAGATACTGAGATGACTTGACAGGATTCTTTGGTTCATTGCTGATTTCTCGGCACAAAGATTAGGTGCTCAGTAAACAACCGATGGATGAACAAGTGGATGAATGAATGAAATATGGGAACATTACAAAAATGTTCTTCCTTACTGCATCCTCAAATCTCTAAAAGGTGGCTCACAGATCTCTGATGATCCCCCTGCCTATATTGTGAGCGGGCTTGAGGAGAATGGGCCTTCAGGGCAGTTTTCAGATATGGGTAGGTTTGGTTTCTCTGGATAGCTTGTAGGGCTGCAGTGAGCTGCGGAGTTTTCATTTGAGGCTTGACGTGAGGTGTTGAGAGAAGACAGTGGGGCCTTCAAGGTGAATTCTCAGGATTAGACAGGGAGAGATTTTGTAGACGCCATCACCTGATGTATGATTTTTCTATTACCTTCTAGAGATTTCATTTTATTTTTTAAATTTCTTGCATCTCAGGGTTTTTTTCCTTTTTATATGACAAATATGCTTTCAAACTTAGAGGTGAAAAGCAATGGCAGAGGCTCTGGCATCCGTACCTTTTGAGTGTCAGCTCAGCAGGATGTGTTTCTTGGCTGCTTCTGAAAATCAATAGAAAAAAAATACAGTGTGTATCTGTGCAGAAAAATGACAAATACAGAGACAGACAGGAGTCGTATAACAACATACTGGGGCATCTCAAACAGTTTGCCTCATCCAAACTCTGCTCGAAAATGAGGTTTCAAGCTGCTGTTGTCCATACTCCTGATAGGGTGCCTGTAAATACGCAGCCTGGCATTTGCTTCTAGCTCCCCAGCATGAGCACCTCAGACTTCCTTGGCCATGGTTAGGGAGAAAGAGACATCCACTGGCCCTGTTATTTCTTCCCTCCCGTGGGCTCCACTGTGGGTCAGTAGGGTTTCTGGGATCCCTCATCCTTTGTTTACATGTATCCAGAGCTGTATCAGCCCTGTGGATTTAGAAGCCTGGAACTTTCAAATGACCTCTGTGACTTACCAGCTCTGTAGTTCTGAGAAAATTGCCTAAACTTTCTGAGCCTCCTTCTGCTCCAGAGAACGAGAGAGATAATGTTACCTGCTCTCATTGGTTTATTATGAACCTTGAATTAAATGCAATAAAGCATACAGAAGCACACCGTTGAATTCCATGGTGTTGACTGAATATTGATGAGTGAATAATGTTTGGGAAAATGGGTGATTATGCAAGAGCAGAAGTATTAATCAACGTGCTAAGGCAGCAGATTTGCCACTTGGAAGGGACACTCTAGACCAGCACTGAAAAGGATCATTGAAGAGTATAGCTCTTGCAAACATTTGGTGTATGCAAATCAGTAAGGTCTATTGATAAACATCCTGGAGAAAGTGAAGATTTAGCAAAAATTGTAAACCACTGGCTATTGCTTTAGAGAGCTACTGGCTAATTCAGTATAAGGCCACAAAGGCTAGAGATATTTTAAACTTATTTTTTATTTTAAAGAACTGGTTGGCTTAATTTATCTTAGGAAAATATTAGAAACTGTCATGAATAATAGGTAGGTAAGAAAAGCTCAGAAAGTAACCAGACTACAGTTACCCAAGAACTTGTGAGTTTTGTCCATAGGATGGTAATCACCCCCAAAGAAGGTACCTAAAGACAAAATGGGAGGAAGAGTTGGTTGAGGATGTGTGATTGACCTGAGACATTAGGAGCTCGGTTCTTGGAGTCAGGGTACAAACTCAGACTTTTTGTCACTCAACAATTATATGACCTTGAGCTAGTTGCATTATGTCTTTGAGATTAGTTTTATCATCTGTAGACAAGAGACAAGACATAGGAAGTATTTACTATCCTCACTGTGTTATAGACAAAGCAACAAATCTGAAATGTTTTCTGTCACTATTGCCATATGCAATCTTGCTGTTTTGAACCAACACACACAAAAGGATCTGAGGAATGTGCACGACCAGGACTTACACAACACTTGGTTGCTTTTCTTCTACAATGACAATATTGCAAAGTTCTGGTTATAGTTCTGCCCCCTGGGTTGACGTCTGAATCAAGTCACACTGCAACGTTGTACTTTTACTAAAAATAAATGAAATGGCAGTTTTCCCCACTCATTTAAAAGGTTTTCAGATCAAGCTACATTTACTTTTTCGTCTACTATATAGAGAAATAAGTGTCAGCTGCCAACCCAACAATGCTGGCATTTATTCTTATAATGACATATAATTTTCTTCATCTAACCATACCTGGAATTCTGGCTGTGAATCTCCAGATTCATCTCCAGAAATCTCTTGTTGCTTTCGTTCCTTTCTTCCAATTTCTCCATAGAAAAAACTCGGGTGTGTGTGTGTGTGCGTGTGTGTGTGTGTGTGTGTGTGTGTTGCATTAAGGAAGTTAAGTTGGAGACTACTGTAACCACCATCTCACACTGCCTCATATCCTGTTTATCCTTTTAGAGCACAGACAGCAGTAGATGGAGGTGGAAACTTACGGAACAATCTTTAAGAGTTACTAGGTGTCTCTTGTGCTCATTTCTGATGTTCCAAATAAGGATCAGGTAGTTTGACCCATACCTGATTTAATATCAAATGGTACAACAAATCTTATGGGGAACTCTTCTATGCTTCCAAGAATGTTGTGTCTTGGAAAGGAATCCTAGCCAGCCTCTCTCTCAGCTCATCTATCAGCCAAGGCCCTATTAAGAGAAAGAAACCACAGCAATTACTTTAATCATTTTAAAAGAATTTAAAAATGAGTTGTTGTCCAAGTATTAGGGGAGCTAAAAAGACAAAAAGAAGACACTGGCATATCATGGAGCACAACTACAGGGAGCAGCTCCCACTGCGGGCCGGGAGAATAAAATAAAAGGAAGAGGCTGGGACTACAAAAACTCGGAGGCTCAGAGGAGGGGCCGGGGGCCTGGGATGCAGACCCCCGAGGAGGCGCCAATCCTGGGCTCTGCTGGTGTTTCTGAGCTTGAGGAGGGGTTCCATGGAATGGTACCTAGATTTTGGAAGACAGGATAACAGCTGCTGGTGCTGGTGTCTCTGAAGGGGAGCGAGGAGGCTGGGTGTGCAAGGGCATTAGAAACCGCACACTGGAGGCCGCTGCCGTCGCCAGGCCATCCACTGGAACCGGAGCCCCAGTCCCTTCCTCTCCTCCAGCTTTCCCAAGTCTCCCTAGCACCCCCTATTGTTGGAGCCTAATGCGGCGCAGTGGGCAAGGCAGAATTGTCCAGTCTTGGGTCCAGCGTCAGAAGACGGAGCTGAGGCAATGACCCGGCACCACTTGCCCGCCTGGCACGCATCACATTCTTCAAACAGACGCGTTCCTGTGCTTCTTGCTTCTCCATGAAACCTGAGCAGTTCCCTCAACATCTTGGGTGGGAAAGAGCCTTGACGTTAAGTGGTCCTGGGACAGGCTCTCTCAACTCCCATGTTCATAATTCTCTTAAGTCATTAACACAAAACAGATTTTTATGGGTGTGTATGTAAACATAACTCTCGGAAAACTTGGTTTTCTTTCATACACCAGGTAGACAAGAGTTTTGTGGTTATTATAAACATACAGTTTCAACAGCTTGATTTCTTGAAAAAGAGAAGAAATATTATGCCTCTCTGATTTTTCTGCTCAAACAGAACCTTTTAATGCAAATGAAAGCATGATTCAAGCATAAGAACAACCGAATTGCTAATCATATTTTTAATGTTCCCTTATTAGAGCAAAATTTAAAGTGAATACAAGCGCATTAGAAACTTTTCTCATGGTTCCTTAATTTGTATCTGTCACTCATAAAGCTAACCCGGCACGTCCCCCCAGGATTCAGAGAAACACACCCTTTTCCTCACATCAAACCTATTTATTAAATGCGAACAACAGCCTCATTGGGTGACAAAGTTCTTAAGACCTGCACTGCGTCTTGCCCTTTTGATTATGTTTTGAAAAGGAGACCATGCATCTACTAGTTTCCCGAAGGTTCCAAGCCTGCGCTCTCGCGTTGGGGGGGGGAGGGGGGTTGGGGGAGGTGCGCACGCGCGTGTTTACCGGCAACTTCCTGTCTCGCTGTCCTTAGGCGGAAACGAGGGAGAGAAAACCTCGCTGTGCTGCCGTCAAACGCTGCCTGGCTTGGGTCAGAGGGGGAAAATGTCGACCTCAGCTTGTGAATTTTTAAAGCTAGCATCTGTGCTTCCCCTGATTTACAAGGACCGATGGCAAAGAAGTCATCCCACAGGAGGAATTCGATATAAAAACGTCCCGGTTCCCAAACATACGTCACTAATCCTAGCTCTGCCGGATGCAACGCGTCAGAAAACGTTTCTGTGGGACGTGGGGAAGTTGCAGAGGAGCTTTTGATGGTTTCATTCCAAAGGAAGTGGCGATGCTGTCAAGCCCCGGCTGAAACGACTTGAATGCTGGGCAGTAGTTCCCGTTTTGTTCTCAGCCCACAGGGTAAGCGAGGCGGGGCGGCCTCGGTCCGCCTGCGGCAGCTTGTGCACACCCTCGGCACTGGACTTCAGGCGGCCACTTGCCACGTAGACCTGGGACAGTGTCAGCAGCGCCAGGCGCTACGGAGCGAAGGCGGTGTTGGAGGACTCTGTGGGGCAGACGTCATTACTTTGGGGACGAAGCCAATAAAACGTCTGATCTCGAGGTCAGGGGTCCTGCAGGAGTGGGGAAAAAACCAGCATAGGTGTGCATGCAGCATTTGTTTGGTCCTGGTGCTGCTGGGGGCCAGGCTGACTTGGGTGGGGAAAGCAGTCGTCCCGGAGCGAGCCAGTCCATGACTTTTATCACCTTGTCCGTAACGTTTGCAGGAGGCGGTCTTGGCTCCAGATGGCCACGCCCACAGCCCTTCCCGCTGATTACAAATGCTCCTGCCTGTTGTTTCTGGAAGCGGGCTTCGTCAGCAGAGTGCTGGTCCTCACAGTGTGGTCCCAGACCACCACCACCACCAGCACCAGCAGCAGCAGCGCTGCATGGAAGCCCATTAGAAATGCAGATTCCCAGGCCCCAGCCAGACTCCTTGAATCAGAATTTGCATTTTCTCTTTCTTTCTTTCTCTTTCTTTCTTTCTTCTTTTCTTTCTTTTCTTTCTTTCTTTCTTTCTTTCTTCCTTTCTTTCTTTCACTTTGAAGATTTTATTTATTTATTTGACAGACACAGCAAGAGAGGGAACACAAGCAGGGGGAGCGCGAGAGGGAGAAGCAGGCTTCCCGCCGAGCAGGGAGCCAGGTGCAGACTCGATCCCAGGACCCGGGGATCATGACCTGAGCCGAAGGCAGACGCTTAACGGCTGAGCCCAGGCACCCCAGAATCTGCATTTTCAAACAAGCCCCTCAGGTGAATCCTGTGCCCAGGGAGATTAGAAACGCACATCCAAACCATCCTTCCCGGTATGTCTGACTTGCCACACACCACAGATTTCCATGTATTCCCCACACATTCTGCCTCCAAGTTTACATTATGTAAGTTTAAAGTGTACCACGTGATGATTTGATGTGTGTAGGTATTGTGAAATGATTGCCACAAGAGGCTTAGTTTACACATCCATCGCCTCTCAGTTACCCTAAAAACATAAAACGCTTCACAAATCTGTGTCATTCTTACTCAGAAGCCAGGCTACTGTCTGTATCAGTCCAATCTTGGTCCACAGGCTGCTGAAATAAGCAGTCTGCTTCCGTCTGAAGCCCATTTCCTGCTTTCTTCCAATTCTCTCAATGCCACATAAATTCTTCACTGGCCTTCCCTCTGATTTTTCCCTCTGTCTCTTTTCCCATTAGATAAAATAATAAAGATGGAAAGAAAGGAGGAAGGGAGAGAGAGAAGAAAAAAATGAAAAAAGGAAGGTGGGAAGGAAGAACAACTGGGAAGGGATGTAGGGACGGGGGAAAGGGGACCTCATTTACAATTGTGCCATAGTAATGTTGGAGTTCTGAGCTCTAGTTCAGATATACACATACACACGAATACAGGTTGACCTTTGAATGATGGGGGGGGTTCGGGGCGCCAACCCACCACACAGTGGAAAATCCTCATATAACTGTTGACTCCCCAGAAGTTAACTACTAATAGCCTACTGTTCATGGGAAACCTTACCAATAACATCAACAGTCGATTAACATATATTATGTATGCTGTAAGTATTCTATACTGTATTCTTACAAGACAGTAAGCTAGAGAAAAGAAAATGTTATTAAGGAAATCACAAGGATGAGTACTGGGTGTTATACACAACCAATGAATCATTGAACACTACACCAAAAACTATTGATGGACTATATGTTGGCTAATTGAATTTAAATAAAAATTTTAAAAAAATCACAAGGAAGAGTGAATACATTTGCAGTACTGTACTGTAAACTATCTGCATATAAGTGGACCCACACAAACCCGTTCAAACCTGTGTTGTTCAAGCATCAACTGTGTCCTGTCACTGTTTCCATTTTAAAATGAAACAGTTACTTCCATGTACTGTTGAAGGGAATGTTAATTGGTGCAATAATTTGGAGGGTGATTTGGCAATGTCTATTCACATTTTTTAAATGGACATTCTTTGATCTAGAAATTTCAGAATTTATCCTACAGAAATACTTGTATAATGCACAAAAATGTACATGGAAAGTATCTGTTGCAGGGTTGTTTTAATAGCAAAAAAGCTATAAATAGCCTACAGGTATCAATAAGAGCTATTCTGAAAAATCAACATACATCTCTGCAGTGGAATACTATCTTGGCATTGAGGATAAAAAGAATTAAGGAAGATCTCTGTGTGCTTATGTGATGAGCTCTCCAGATTATATTATTCGCTGAGAAAAGGTGCAGAGCAATAGGGATGATATGATCCCATCTGCGTGTTATTTTTTAGTGTGTGTGTGTGTGTGTGTGTGTGTGTACATAAAATAGTTAAAACTTACTCTATTGATATCCAATGGAATATTCTACAGCCATTATAAATACTATTTTGGCAGAATTTTGAATAACTTGGGACATTTTTGTGCTGTCATGCTAGGTTAAAAAAAGAGAGTAGGATAATGGTGTCATGGTTTTTCTCCCTCACCTTTCTTGAGCATTTTCCAAGGTTATTAAATATTAAATATTCTAAAAAAAACATTAATTTCTCTATAATATAATGTCTTATTCTTGAGTTTTTAGGTTGTTTTCAGTTTTTTCAACTCATACATATTATTGACATAAATATTTTTTTTTACCTAATGGGGTGTTTTCAAACATTTCAAACAATTTATCTTTCCTAAGATAAATGTCTTGTAATTCCTGGTTCCTGGGATATGACCTTTTATTATAATTAATAAATGGTTCATAGAATGTGACCTTGATATTTATTGCCAAATTGTTTTTTATGATCCACAATGATTTTATTTATTTATTTATTCATTCATTCATTTTAAAGATTTATTTATTTAATTTAGAGAGAGAGAGAACAAGGAAGTGGGAGGGAGAGAGAATCTCCAGCAGACTCCCCACTGAACAAGGAGCTAGACACAGGGCTCGATCCCATGACCCTGAGATCATGACCTAAGCTGAAATCAAGAGTCAGACTCTTAACCAACTGAGCCACCCAGGGGCCCCGATCCACAAAGATTTTTAATGTAGTATCTTCAATTTTTGGTAATGTGATTGGTTATTAAAAGTCATCATTTATTCAACAAATTTTAAAATTTGAGATAAAAGACCTATTAATGCCTACTGTATGCCAAGTTCTCTTAAGAGCACTACACACACCATTACAAATAATACATGGTTCCTACCTTGCTACTTAAAGTGTGATCCTGGGCCAGCACACTGAAACACTTAATTACATGCTGATGTGGTTCAGGCTATCATGGAATATGCTAGAGTACCATGGAACACGCATGACTATGGTATAATTGCTACAATTAACCAAGATAGGGACTAGATTCTTTTTTTTTTTTTAATTTTTTATTTATTTGACAGAGAGACACAGCGAGAAAGGGAAAACAAGCAGGGGGAGTGGGAGAGGGAGAAGTAGGCTTCCCACTGAGCAGGGAGCCGGATGTAGGACTCGATCCCTGGGATCATGACCTGAGCTGAAGGCAGACGCTTAACGACTGAGCCACCCAGGTGCCCCAGGACTAGATTCTTATACTTCCCTTTGACTCTTCCTCTCCCACATTCCAACTAAAGAGTGGCATTAGTTAGTGATAAGGAAAAATCTCTTCTTGCTCTGATCAGAGTTCAAGTATTAACTGCACCTGACTGTAACAAGGAAGTAAACAAGAAACTCACCCTAGTTTGTAGTGTCAATGTCTGGCACCATTTATATATTTCACAGATTCAGAAGTTGATAAGCCTCCTTCAAGGATATATACTTTCATCCTGAATCCATAACCAAACATGACCTTTTACCTCCCCATTTCTCTCTGGCTGCTTAGAATAGAGAAATGATTATCTAGCCTTCAGAGCATTTGCCCCAACCTTCAAAAAAAAAAAAAATCTCCAAGGAAATGGAACAATCCAGCCTCCACAAATAGCACTTACCACTCTCTTAATATTCCTTAGGGCAAAAAATTCTAAATTGAAATATTCTAATTAGGTTGATTAAATGAAATTGCCAGTATTTCACTGTTATTTAACCTGTGAGAGTGGCAATGTCATATGGTTCAACTAAAACTTGCAATTTAATTCTTCCTGTTTCTTCCCACATGTATCCTGAGACTACTCATATATTAGACCTAATTGAAACTTTTTTTCACACAAAGTGATTTCTGCAATTTCTGGCCCAGAAACAAGAGAAAAATTATTAACATGGGTTTATGCTTGGTTGTCACCTCCCAGTTAAATCATCAGTAAGATAAAATCAAAATACAATATTTCCTGAAATGAAGGGAAAAAGATTTTCTGCTTATTAAAAAGAGACTTCTAGCTGGTGCAGAATCAGGAGTTAGGAACAAACATGGGCAAGCAAACCCAGCAAACTACCAAACAAATTCATCATCTCCAACCTGAGCAAGGCTGGTGTCCTCCTCTTAAAACAAACATGATGCTGAGAGTGTGTTATGAATCCAAGATTATCACCAATGCAAAGCTGTGCATCAGATATCTAGGGAGAAGGAAAGAGAAGAGAGGAGAGAGAAAGAGCGCTTTAGCCTGAAATTGATGGAGGTCCCTTTCTATTACTCTTATCAGATTTAAACTCATATTGTAAAAAAGTAAATTTCGTAATTCTGTAGAGGGTGCTGGTATGTGAAATGATGCCTCAGAGCTTGGTAAGCTGGCCTGACTGCATAAAAGTTTCAGAATTCTCTGTCAAAAGCAAATTCTTGGCTTTAAATGCTTTTTGGAGTCTTGCTATTCAAAGTGTGATCCAGAGCTCCAGCCAGGGTTTCTCAAACTCTGAAGTGCATACGAATCACTTGGGGTCTTGTTTTTGGCTTTTTTGTTTGTTTGTTTGTTTGGGTTTTGTTTTTGTTTGGTTCAGGAATTGCTGTTCTTTATTAATTGTGTAAACTGGTCCTTAGAAATTCTTGACTTTGGCTAATGTGAATGAGTATGTGAAGGAACTGTGATCTATCTTTCTTCCTTCCTTCCTTCCTTCCTTCCTTCCTTCCTTCCTTCCTTCCTTCCTTCCTCCCTCCCTCCCTTCCTCCCTTCCTTCCTCCCTTCCTTCCTCCCTCCCTCCCTCACTCCCTTCTCTTTCTTTCTTTCTTTCTTTCTTTCTTTCTTTCTTTCTTTCTTTCT